>NC_081411.1:268845183-269052683 GCF_030272615.1 Cryptomeria japonica
CATTACATATATACAGATATACAGATATACACACACACATATATATGTGTGTGTGTGTGGATGTGTACACGTGGCACGAACTCCCACTATCCTTTTCGCCCTAAAAACTTAGGGAAATGAAGATTTTTGTGGCATTTTCATTGTTTGCTCTACCTTCAATTTGTTAATATATTCACTGTAAATAATATTATCAGGCATACCATGTAGTACTTCCATTAAATTTCATATGATAAATACAATAACATCATTCAGCCATTTACTCATTTTGTTTTCAGCTATATGGTTATTGTCTATATTATCATGCATATAGAAATAGAGACACAATACCATTTTATTTTTTTCAAAGATGTTCAATGATGAGTTACGGAAATAGATTTGTTTTTCATCATTTATCTCAATGGCATTGAGGGGTTAATTTCAATGATCTCTGTCTATATACGGTTGCATTTTTTTTGTTGTTGAAAGATGTTCAATGATGTAATTGTTCTCTATCTAGTAGAATATCAACAATATCCAATTTTCAATCACATCACAGTTCACTATCTCATGCTTCTAGTTTCTCTCCTTGTTATATAATGTTTCAAGTTTTGTACCTATATATATATATATATATATATATATACGCACAACACAGTTACATACTTATAACTCCTGCATGGCTCTTTTGAGTTCTCTGGCTATATAGTTAATGTTATATAATGTTTCAAGTTTTGTACCTATGTGTGTGTGTGTGTGTGTGTGTGTGTGTACACATCACAGTTACATACTTACAACTCTTGCATGGCTTTTTTGAGTTCTCCGGCTATATGGTTATTGTCTATATTATCATGCATACACAAATAGAGACACAATACCATTTTATTTTGTTGAAAGATGTTCAATGATGAGTTACAAAAATAGATTTGTTTTTCATCATTTCTCTCAATGGCATTGAGGGTTTCATTTCAATGATCTGTCTCTCTTTATATATTTATACGGTACCATTTATTTTTTGAAAATCATGTTCAATGATGGAATTGTTCACTATCTAATAGAACATCAACAATATCCAGTTTTCAATCACATCACAGTTACATAGTTTGTTCTTGCATCTCATGCTTTTAGTTTGTCTCCTTGTTATATATGGTTATTGTCCATATATATGTAACTCATACATATATATACACACATATAAATATATATGTATATGTATATATATACATGTGTAGATATATATATATATATATACATGTGTAGATATATATATATATATATATATATATATACATGAAGAAACACACAATATGGTTGATGCGAGTTCTCTGGCTATATGGATATTGTCTATATATATTTTTATATGTATATGGACAATAACCATATAGCCACTGAACTTGTTGTAATCAACAACAGTTTCCTTATTCAAGGGCGGTCATTCAGATTGGTACACATTGAATAAGTAAATCCCTTCTACAGTCAATGTTAAATGTTATAAATCTTTCAATTTAAATTATACTGTTTTCAGTAAACCAGCATTTATTTCAATATAGTCACTGTAAATAATATTAACAGCCATGGTGGATGTCCAATGATGGTTTACGCTCCTTCGTAGTTGCATTATGCTTTGTATATTGACGATTTCTTTGTATGCAGTTTATAGTTTCATTTCAATGCTCTCTTATAGCTTGGTGTGCCTATATGTTTGTCATCCACACACACACATACATGTATGGTTATTGTCCATACACACACATATACATGTGTGTGTGTGTGTGTAGAATAAAACTGAACAATTCGAAGCAATGGAGGTCTGCATATTCAATATGACATGAACGATGTTTCCCACAAAAATTCAAATTTGAAAATTGGTAGCTACCACAATTGAATTCATTGCACATTTGAATTATATTATAAGACAAAATTTTCCATGTCACTTTGATTACAATCCAATTCATTGCATATTTCTGAGTTCTGCAAATTCCCTTTGCAAATTCCTTAGGTAACTATTTCTTTGCAATATGTATGTATGTTATACACATGCATATGCATATGTATGTATACGTGCAATTCTATGTACATGTGCATATGTATGTAGTTGGATATGTATATGTATGTACTATGCATTCAATAATGTATGGATGATTTGTTGTTACAACATTACGCTGCCCTTGATTATTGTTGTTTTTTGTAGGCCTGCTAGAGCATCGAGGGAAGAACCATGCTTGTGGAAGATCATCATATCAATGTAAATGTGTTTATTAACACACTTCAATTCTTTGAAGATTATGCCTTTAATGCTTACATTTTATATTAATTTGTGTAGATATCTTAGGTAGTTATGCATTTCTTATTAAATGTGTTTCTTAACACACCTTAGTTTGTTTTGCATTTTGTTGTGATTGTTATGGCAAGCAATGATCTAGGACTCACTATGTCAAAGACAACAAGCATGCCTCTCAGGTAAAGTCCATATGACTTTACTTTGGCAATGATCTAGTAGACAATGCAATTTGTGAATTGTTTATGTTTCAATTTCTGAATTGTTTGTGTTTCAATTTCTCACTTAGTTCACATGTTTCAATCTTCTCTTTGTTGGAATTGTACTTTCGCAATGATCTAGTAGACAATGCAATTTCTGATTTGTTTATGTTTCAAATTCAGATTTTTTTTTTTTTTTAATTTGTTTAAATTCCTCACTTAGTTCATATGTTTCAATCTTCTCTTTTTTGATCTGTACTTTGGCAATGATCTAATAGACAATGCAATTTCTTATTTGTTTATGTTTCAATTTCTGAATTGTTTGTGTTTCAATTTGTTTAAATTCCTCACTTAGTGCAGTAGAAAAAGGAAGTGCCCTATTGTTTGTGTTTCAATTTGTTTAAATTCCTCACTTTCTGAATTGTTTGTGTTTCAATTTGTTTCAATTTCTGAATTGTCCGTGTTTCAATGATCAAATGGAAGTGCCCTATTTGAGGAAAAGAACCAGACAAAGATTTGTCTTATATTGCCTTAAAAGATGTCTTGTTAGATACTGCCAAGAATGATAACTTGGCAGATAACAAGATATCTTTTAAGGCAATAGAAAATAGTTCTTTATCTGGTGCCTTTTTACAAATAGGACACTTCCTTTTATCATTTCGACGCAATGACCTAGTAGACATATTACACTGCAATTTATATATGATGACTGCAATTTGAATACTTATAATATGATGACTGCAACTTGAATATTTATAAGTGTTCAAATTTCTCACTATCAAAAGAGGACATATCAGTGGCATGTGAATGATCAAATGCCATTGATATGGCCTTTTTGACAATGAGTAATTTGAACACTTATGTGGCCTTTTTTGATAGTGAGAAATATACGAGATCAATTCAACTGATATATGAGAAATATCACATCACAGAAAACAAACATATCAGATTTACAACAACACCATCAATTAATTGGAATATCCATCTGATATATCTGAAAACAACGGAGTTATGAACACATTACAAAATTTGGCAGTATGTCATTCTATAATCACATCACAGTTATATCGAAACTCAAAATTTGCTCTCCATTTGGGTATTAATCACATCATGGTTATATCAATTCTCCATTTGGGTATTAAATGGAGGAGGTGTGACAAATCCAACCCCAACGGACTGTGGCCTACTAGGGTTTGGCTCACCAAATTTATTTTCTTCACTGTGAGGGGTTTGCAAGCAACTTGCTATTTGAGCAAGTAATGCCTGGTTTACACCTGAAGTAAGTTGCATGGTGTCCAAGGGTCCAAGTGCAGTCCCAACCTACATAGTATTAATAGCTGCAAAGGCTGGGGACAAGAGGTTCATCATTTCCATGAGAATTGGGTGTCGGATGGGTAGAGGTTCTGCGACTGTGGCAACATCTTTTGTCCTTTTTGCACGCTTGGCTGCCTTTTCAGCTTTCATCCTCTCCTTCTCAAGCTTTGCTTCTGCATCTTTCTTTGCCTTGTCTTGTCTTCGAATGAACTTGTCTTGGGAATCTTGCAATTTTTAGGCCTGTTTTTCCACCCTCATAGCCTCCTTTTCTATCGCTTCTGCTTCACGTTGTGCCTTCCTCTGTCTCATCTGCTCTTTCTTTCACTTTGCTAATTCCTCTTCTCTTTTCCTTTCAGCCTCTTTATCTTTTTCCCTTTGAATGTACTCATCAGATGTCAAGATCTGTGACTAGCTACTAAGACGTAGAACCCCTTTCTTACCTCCACGTGAAGATTGGTTCATTCTCTGCACTGGAAGTCTTAAGAATTGGCTGATTTGCCTTGGCTGTTGCTGCCCATCCTCTTGTGTGCATGGCACAAACTCAGGTTCATCTTCACTTATGTGAACTTTGTCTTCACCATCAGTACCATCTTGCTGCTCCCAGTTGACTGCATTGGTGAAGTAATGAATGACATCTGCTGGATCAAATTCTGGCAGACTAGGCATGGAAAGCATTTCATCATCACAGTTGGCTGCATCTTGGGCCCACTCTGGTATGTCAGCTTGTGTTGGCAAAGACATGCCTGTTGATGTATTTTCGAAACCCTCATTTGGCTGGCTGGTTTGTCGGGGCAAACCTGCTTCGGCAGTTTCTGGTGTCAAACTTATACCCTCAACCATTGCTTGTGTTCCAGTATTGAGCTTTACAAAATCTTGAATATGTTATTCATTAAAACCTGCCAATCACAAGCACGCTTCCGCTGCCATATACTCTGGTTCTTCATCTCTTGAAGCAACATCATGTTTTGTTCCAACCTCAAATGCCTCACTTGGTCTCATATCATTTTGTAATGCATTTAGGTTAAGTGGCCAAATCCCTGTCCTACGGAAGCCACTGATTATATTGGCCGGTGTCAATGCTTGGGCAAAGGCCTTGCTCGCAAAAGTTGTCAACTCTTCCCTTCCAATTTCAATTTGTGGGAACTTAAACATCCATATACTCCTTTGTTGTTTGAAATAATTTTTGAAATGTGAGAATACAGAGACATCAAGTGGCTGCAGTTTGTGGCTTGTATGAGCCGGAAGGGTCACCAAATCAATACCTATCTGCCTTGCTTCTTCAATTGTCTTGAATGCTACATGGCTGCCATGACCGTCGAAGATTAGTAGGGCCCTATGTGAGGGTGAAACTCCACCAGGGATTGAACGTGCAAAATGTTCCAACTAATTTAAGAACAACTCCTTCGTCATCCATGCATGTTCTTGGACTGCCATGCATGCTCCTGGCTCGCAGTTTGCTATGTAGTTTCGGATATGCCTCTTAGATTTGAACAAATAAAATCTAGGAATGCTGAAACCACATGCACTAACACATGCCAAAACAGTGATCCACTCTCTACTCTTCGAAATTAGGTGCGGTACACACCTCTGCCCCAATTTGGCTATCATTTTTATTCCACAATTCCTCCCAACTTGCACACCAGTCTCATCACAATTCCAAATCTGACTGCTACCATAGTGATTGAGGTTGTACATTAACTCCAAGTTGTCATAGAAAGAGGCAACAATAGAAGGTCGAAGCATAATAGCCCTATCAGAGTCCACTCCTTCAGCTGTTCTCATCATCAGATCAGGGTGCCTTCGTCTAAAACTTGCCCACCATGCCCTCCCTGACATCCCGTTTTTTAATGGATTAGGCCTATTCTCAGTAATTTGTGCAACAGTTGATTGAAGTTGACTGATTTGGAGACCGTGACCAATTTCAGCCATGTCTTTGCACCATTGAACAACTGCATCCTCCTCCTCTACTGATAAAATGGTGCATGGACCCCTCACAGTTGTAGTTGTGGTTCCCATCAACCATGCCCTCAAAGAAGCAATGGGGATACCATATTTGATTGATGTGCCTCTAAGAGACATGTGCCTGGCTTTTATGCATGAAATTGCCTCTTTCATGTCAGATATGCTCCATTTTGGTTTAGGATCTTTTGAGGCCACCTCTACTTGTGGTGTTTGTGGAATACGATTAGAATCTGCAGTAAGATGGTCATGTACAACAACAATATCCACATCAGTTGCATTGTTAGGTGAGTGGTCATCTACAACAGGAGTAAGTGGGTCTTCATTTTGGACAAAATTATCTTCAGCAGGGAAGTGTACCCCACGAGTGACTCTAACCGTTCGACGTTTAACAGACCTGTTTCCCTTTCTACCTCATGCCATTATGTTCAGTGAACCTGCAACAGATCATTTCCATGAAACCCTTAATGCCATTGAAATAAATGATGAAAAACAAATCTATTTGTGTAACTCATCATTGAACAAAATAAAATGGTACTGTCTCTATTTCTGTATGCATGAAAATATAGACAATAACCATATAGCCAGAGAACTCAAAAAATCCATGCAGGAGTTCAGTATGTAACTGCGATGTGATTGAAAATTGGATATTGTTGATATTGTATTAGATAGTGAATAATTACATCATTGAACAACAAAAAAAAATGCTACCGTATAAATATATATAGAGAGACAAAACATTGAAATGAAACCATCAATGCCATTGAGATAAATTATGAAAAACAAATCTATTTCTGTAACTCATCATTGAACATCTTCAACAACAAAAAAAATGCTACCGTATAGATAGATAAATCATTGAAATGAAATCCTCAATGCCATTGAGATAAATGGTGGAAAATAAATCTATTTCTATAACTCATCATTGAACATCTTTCAACAAAATAAAATGGTACAATATAAATATATATACATAGAGAGATCATTGAAACAAAACCCTCAATGCCATTGAGATAAATGATGAAAAACAAATCTATTTCTGTAACTCATCATTGAACATCTTTCAACAAAATAAAATGGTACAATATAAATATATATACATAGAGAGATCATTGAAACGAAACCCTCAATGCCATTGAGATAAATGATGAAAAACAAATCTATTTCTGTAACTCATCATTGAACATCTTCCAACAAAATAAAATGGTACAGTATAAATATATATACATAGAGAGATCATTGAAACGAAACCCTCAATGCCATTGAGATAAATGATGAAAAACAAATCTATTTTTGTAACTCATCATTGAATATCTTTCAACAAAATAAAATGGTACAGTATAAATATATATACATAGAGAGATCATTGAAACGAAACCCTTGATGCCATTGAGATAAATGATGAAAAACAAATCTATTTCTGTAACTCATCATTGAACATCTTTCAACAAAATAAAATGGTACATTATAAATATATATACATAGAGAGATCATTGAAACGAAACCCTCAATGCCATTGAGATAAATGATGAAAAACAAATCTATTTCTGTAACTCATCATTGAACATCTTCAACAACAAAAAAAATGCTACTGTATAGATAGACAAATCATTGAAATGAAACCCTCAATGCCATTGAGATAAATGATGGAAAACAAATCTATTTTTGTAACTCATCATTGAACATCTTTCAACAACAAAACAAAATGCTATCGTATAAATATATATAGAGAGACATATCATTGAAATGAAACCCTCAATGCCATTGAGATAAACGATGGAAAACAAATCTATTTCTGTAACTCATCTTGAACATCAAGGGAAACAAAAAAAAAATGGTATTGTGTCTCTATTTCTGTATGCATGAAAATATAGACAATAACCATATAGCTAGAGAACTTAAAAAAGCCATGTAGGAGTCCAGTATGTAACTGTGATGTGTCTGTACACACACACACACACACACACACACACACAGACATAGGTACAAAAGTTGAAACCTTGTATAACAAGGAGAAAAACCACAAGCATGAGATGCATGGGTGGAAGATGTAACTGTGATGTGATTAAAAAGTGGTTATTGTTGATATAGTACGAAGATGCAGATTCATTTCTCAAATGAGTAAATGGTTCAATGATGTTGTTGTATTTCTCATGTGAAATTTAATGGAAGAACTACATGATATGCCTGATAATATTATTTACAATGAGTATATTAACAAATTGAAGGCAGAGCAAACAATGAAAATGCCACAAAAAATCTTCATTTCCCTATGTTTTGAGTGCAAAAAAGATAGCGGGAGTTTGTGCAACATGGGCCCATAACGTGTTCGTGGGAAGGATGTTACGGGTGTTCAACATATTTTTTTACCACCCATTTTAAACTCTGCAATAAAAGTTGTTTGGCCTGGTATATATATATATATATATATATATATCTGTTTGTGTGTGTGTGTGTGTGTGTGTGTGTGTGTGTGTGTATAGCCAGTGTATAGTCACTGTAAGTAATAGTATCAAGCATACGCATTGTTGTAATGATAAATAATGAAGGGGTTTCGAACACTTATGAACAATATTCAATTTTTTTCACATTCACTGTAATGATTTTGGCATTATAAACAGAGAGACACCATTTAACAACGCACCCATAAAAGGAAATGATAAATAATGAAGGGGTTTCGAAGAAAACGAAAATATATTCAGTTGGTTTGAAATAAAATTGTAAACTACATACAAAGAAATCATCAATAGACAAAGCATAATGCAGCTACGAAGGAGGTAAACCATCATTGGACATCCAATATGGCTGTTAATATTATTTACAGTGACTATATTGAAAGAAATGGTAGTTTATATTATTTACAGTGACTATATTGAAAGAAATGGTAGTTTATATTATTTACAGTGACTATATTGAAAGAAATGTTGGTGTATTGAAAACAATATAATTTGAATTGAAAGATTTATAGCATTTAGAACGTAGGGAATTTAGTTACTTTCTGTGTACCAACCTAAATGTGCGCTCTCCAGTAAGGAATGTGCAGAGGGTATTTGCAAAGCTCAGGAATATGCAATGAATTGGATTGTAGTGAAAGTGACACGGAAAATTCTGTCTTATAATATAATTCGAATGTGCAATGCATTCGATTGTGGTAGCTAGCTATTTTCAAATTTGAATTTTTGTGGGAAACAGTCGGTCATGTCATATTAAATATGCAGTCCTCCATTGCTTCGAATTGTTCAATTTTCTTCCTTGCTTTGAATGAAACTTGGTTTTTTAAATTGGATTTTATGCAAATTCTTGGATATTGGGGAGCCTTACACTAGTTGTTGCAAATGTAGGTACCAAATGCAGATCCATTTAATGCATGAAGCTGTGAAGTGATATTTGGAAGGATGTACAGTTGAGTGTCTAAGAAGTTTACAATTGATTGTTTTTATGTCATGTAATGCACCAATCGCTGTGCATATGTAATTGTAATTGGAGTACATTTGTACTCTTAAGCCACTTGCATAAAGTGGCAAATGTAAACATTAAGTTTTTAAAAAAATAAAAAGTGTTTATTATTTGTGCAAGATGTTTTGTATTAAAATAGGAAATGTACCAGTAGTTGTTTATTTTTTTTACTTTTTGGTTTTCAACTACTAATTCATTTGTGAACATGTATTGGTGTTAAAATAAATATTTACTGGTATTTTTTTATTTATGTACTGACCATTTTTTTTTAATGTTTTTGGGAGGTCAACATGGTATTAAGGTGATGGTTATTGGTACTATTTCAGCTATTGGTACTCTTCCCCTAGTTGAATTTCATTTTTGCCGAATTCGTATTCGGACCTTATGACTGACTAACATACATACATACACACTAGCGAGTACTCACCTTCCTAAGGAAGAAGAGTAAATAATATGATTGGTTCATTTTGCATAAAGTATTTCGAATTAGAAAAAATAAATATCGAAAGCAATATTCTAGGGTATCATTCTATGGGCTTCGTCATGTACTCGTAAGTTGATCCTTGAAAAGAGATTTTGCTGACTGTCAAATCCATAAAGGAGAGAAGTGGTCTAAGGATCGAATCTCTCCTACTGCCCTATCTTTTAAATAATAATAAGCATACCTTTTTCAACTGGAACAGTTCTGCAAAGGCACGCTAAATTTTAAAGTGCAGGATCGACGAACACACGCTAACGTATTTCTAAAATCGCCCCGCCTTTACAGAAAGTCTAAATAGCATCTTGGAAATGTCAGTTTTTCCTTAAAACAATTTGATTGTTTCAGAACACCAAATTGTAGGTCGAAGTTAAACCGGCAATTTTTTTCAAACAAAGAAAACAATTGGATTTCTTTTTGCGAAAATTAAATCAAACGGTGTTTGTGACCTGCAGATCTGACAGCGTTATTTATTTAGGGTTTGGGAGCTTGCACCTTCAATCGAGGTCAGTGGTCACCTGGTTAGGTTTAGACACAAATGGGGGCTGTGATTTCCAGGCTATGGTTCATGCTTTTCCCCTCAAAGGAATATAAAATCGTGGTGGTGGGGCTAGACAACGCGGGGAAAACGACGACTCTGTATAAGCTGCACCTCGGGGAAGTGGTGGTTACACATCCTACTGTGGGGAGTAACGTTGAAGAACTCGTGTATAAAAATATAAGGTTTGAGGTGAGTCACGCACAAACCCTTTGTCTATGTTTAGAATTAAATTAAAACTCTAATATTAGGCGTGCATAAAGATATAATCAAGTTAGGGTTTACTGGAAAATAAAATTTAGGGCTTTATGTTTTATTCGTTAAGTCCTTTTTGCGCGATAACCTTGACCATATATACCATCGTTGTGTGTCTCAGTTTTAATTTGTAAATTCCTCTTTGCGGGATAATTTTTGCCTTATTTGTTATGATGGAGGGTCCTGCACCTGTTATTTCCCTGGTTACTTTATGGGCTATTTTTGGTCAACCGTTTTTTTAATGGCAAAATTCTATAAAAAATATATTTGCTCTCCAGCAACTTTTTGAAAAACTATCCTCAATATATTCGTGTAGAATGCACATAAAATTTGTCAAAATCGCCAAATATGGGTGTGTAGGTACTAAATTAGATCGTTGTCTTATAATTCGTCTGCAACATGTATAATTCCCTATTTTATACTTGGAAAAGAATTTTCATCACTTGAAATTTTCTTTCTTGCACACAGGTATACACCATAGATAAGAGATGGTAAATTTTTTCAATAATTAGTATTTACATGTCTCCTGGCTATTTGACCCAGGGAATTTGGTATGATATCACCCATGATCTATCACTCACCCCATGGACACAATTGACTTAGGTGTTGATTGGGTAGGTTGATTAGATATTATTGTGTTTACAGTCCAATGCAGCATCTAATGGAAATTGCAAGCTTTTTTGGGGTCAAGGATTTGGTTCTCATATCGTGGTTTGCAGGAAATTATGTATCTTGTTCATTTCTAGTGTAATTGGGTGTTTTCACATTTATCTATTAGTATATTTTCTTTGGAGGATAGCCTTTGACTTAGGTGCCATTTCCGTGTGTCATTTCTTCGGCAATGTCACCAGGACTTGTACTTGGTCTTGTCCTTGGGGCGGTGATACTTGACCTAATTTTAACATTGAACATTTTAAAAACCCATCAAATACATGACTCTGCTACAGAATACCAGATGATTACCTTTAAGGTCATATTGTTCAACACCCTATCTTCTGCAGACTGCATTAAGTAGGTGAGTTCATTTGGTATTACTGGGGAGTACAGTTTAATGCAATGTTTGATTGAATTTTGGTGCATTTCTGTATCAATGGTTTGGTGTTTTTCTGCTGTTTGTTTCATGCTATAACTGAAAGATGACTTAAGATGAAATTGAAAAATGTGTAGGAATTAAGGTTGTTGTCAAGTCTACATTGTTTGTTACTTATAGACTGTAAGTGTAACCATCATTTCTAGCTTTAATACATCTTTGAACTATAAACTTGAGTGATTTGTTTTTGTATGATGTTAGGTTTGTTTTGATCAATAAAAGAGGGATATTATTTGAGATCCCTCACCCTTAAGCAAAAGATAAACATTCAACATGCATCCTGTCTTCCGATCGGCCATAGCTTAACTATATAGCTTGGACACATGTGCTAACCAATGCATATCGAGATTACTAAATTGAGAGGAGGACCAAGAGCCTTACTACACAAAAAATCCATACACAAGGTGGATGAAAACTGTTTCTTTTAGAACTCCAGCTGAGACATACCAGCAGCATAAACAGCTAAAGCTTTTCTGGAACTGAAGATGCATCATCTCTATCAGCAGCCCCATCATCAGCCTGTCTTGCTCAACTTCTACTCGCATAGCCATGGCATTGGTTACCTGCATTTTGCCTGTGACCATTATGTTACCTCGAGCTTCCCAGTACCTCCATTAGGGTCAACAGGAGGTTACAACCGACAGAAGTAGAGAAGAGCTCAAAAATTTCATTTCTTTCATTTGATCATGTTTCCTCTCACTTCCAACATGTCGGCAATCTGCCTTGCAAAGCTGCAACAGTAACTACTCAGAAACTGGTCCTGAAGTCCTCCTTGCATACCTAGAATGCACACCTTCACAAACATCATCAGATGAACCGTACATAGCTGTTGGACTAGGAGTCTAGGAGCAACAGGTTGAGGAAGAGGAGTCAGGGAGGGAAAAGGATTAGGAGTTGGTAGAAGACCAGTTTTTCTCCACTGCAAAAAGTGTTGAGAGCACCCAGATCCCTGATCACAATCTTCCTGCTGTTAATGAACTCCAGAAATTAAAAGTAATGGTCCTTAAATGCTTCAAAGCTTTGCTTAAGGACAATCAACTGATGGCTGAAGAAGTAGGAAGAGAGGCTCTTTCTCTAGGTTGAGGGTCATCAATTTACCCTAGTCCACTAATGACTTCTCTGCAAAGCCCTATCCAGTAGAAGATCCTTTGTCCGTTAACTCCCACAAAAGCTTCAACTTGGCTGAGTGAGGGAGATAGATACCCTGTATGACATAATTTGGATGCTGCATACAAATCATCCAATTTTCAACCTCTACAGTTAAGTTCCTGATGAAAGCATCAACCACTGGTGAATTTATCTTTTGATCTTACACCTGCCCTCATATTCATCAAGGCCCAATGCATCTGAAATAGACCCAAGTCAATACCTTTGGTGACTGCAAAACCACTTTCGTCCAACAAGATGAAATCTTTTCACCAAATGGGGTCTTGTACTACAATAGAAACTATCAAGCCATTTCCAACGAGCAGTGTAGGGTACTGGAATGACAACACTACACAGAGAAGGGGGGGAAAATCTTGGAGGAAGATGATATGCTTTTATAAATTCTTTCTTTGCAGAGATTTCCCTTGTTGAGTGGCAAAGAGATTGCTTGGCTTAATACTTGGCTGCACCAGCTATCATATTCTTATTTGGTTGACAAAAATCACTTCAAAGTATTTAAACAAAAATATTTTGGGGGCCTGTCTTTCCCTTTAGGGAGGGAGCAGACTTTTTCAAAGTCTGACAACCCTGACATCATTTGCCTTAGAGCTCGCATTTGAGGAAAAGGTGTCTTGGTCCATCATGAAGTTGGCCAAAATGTTCGCAGCTCTATCAAGCTCAGAATATTCATGATCATCTCCTTTTCTTCAAGTATTAAGCTATTCAATTTATCATGTGGATAGATACATACTCATTGCAGAAACAACCAGTTGGGAGTCTCCTTCATTTTCCAGAATCAGAAGTTCAAGAGCTAGCCACAAACCTTCCACTAAGGCCCAGGCCTCTGCTTTGTTGTTTCTCACACGATGAGCAACAAAAGTTGATGACTGACATTCCCTATGCATCTCGAGTGATTCATTCATTCGTAGACCCCATCAAAACTCAGCTTCCATCGGGGCTGAGATGGGGGGCACCACCTTACAAGTTACCCTCTTCCTATCAATATTGACTAATCTTGATTCTTTAATGGGAATTTGGATGATGATAGTTAAAATCGAATAATTCTTTTAATTAAAACTTTTTTTTATAGGTGCAGCTTTCATCTAAATCAATGTTAAATTTTTCCTTCGATTGCAAAAATTAGAAAATTAATATTTCTGTAACGACTGACATTGCATATTGTGCAGATGAATATCTGTAATATAATGTTTTTGCAGAATGCACTACTGTGTTGGATGACATGATAAATTTAGATGAAAATATAGCAGTAGTGTTGAAGTCTGTTACTATAGATATCACAATTCAGCAGAATGATTTGGGAAGAAAATTCATAAGGAACTTGAAAGTTAAAAGATGAGGGAAGTGTGCCTTGATTGTTAAGGATTCTGTAGCAAGAATATGCCACATGCTGCACCAGATGTTTTTGTTAGCAAGTTATACTTGGTTACTATAGGCCTGAGTAGCTTGTACTATGCAGCAATACCCATGCAGCCAGTTGCAGGTGTACTGAACGTGTTTTGTATGGTGACATTGGTTAGGAAGTTGGCAACAGAATTTGCTCATCTTTGTACATGGTTAAAGCAGACTGCAGAAAGACTGGTAAAAGAGAGTATGTCCTGTCTGGTATTGTGTGAATTAATCAGTTCTTTACAGTTTGCTGCCTTTGGTATTTTCTGATTAGAGTCATCAAGCTTTAGAGTACTTTGGTAATAGCACATTTCATCTTATATGCCCGATATCAATGTCAATTCAGTTTCAACGTCCTTCTTGGTTGCTTCATCAATGCTTGAAGCATAGGTTTTTATGTGGATCTCTCAATGACCTTTGATGATGGCTCTAATGTCAACACGAGGCATGTTATTTTTGAGTTTGTGTCAAAATCAAGCTCGAGAAAAAGGACTCAGTGGAGATTATGTACGAAGGGGGCATTAATTAACCACCTGTATTTTATTTTTCCAGATCTGGGTAGTGGACATAATCCCCACCTGTAAATTGTTCACACCATGCTGTTAATGTGATTGTATTGTCTCATCAATATTTCCCCAAATCCTGTTCTATAACTAATACTCAAAATGTGTTTGAAGATGGAGTGGTTCCTCTCAAGCCATAGGCTCTAAAGGACGAAGAAAGAATAGTAAATTAGACTTTGGCTAGAATTTCTCACATCAGATTAGTTTAAGAATTTCTTAGAAGATGCTAAAGATGGGGTGCTTGCTCAACAGATCTGAGAGAAAAAATCTTTGAGAAGAATGAGGGCAATATATAAACAGGCACTTTACTGTTTCTGTCTTGTCATTATGATTGGGAGGACCTTGAAAACCTTGTATTTTGAGGTCTTCATTGCTTCAAAATGTATCTTGGTAGATCAACAAAAGGATTTCAGAGATTTCAGGACAAATTATATGAACTCAAATCTGCCTGAATGTCTTTTCCGTCCATGGTTGATGATGTCATTGAATTGTAAGCCTTGATTACTAAAGGAAAGCAGAGACTTCAGACAATTTCTGTAAATACATTGCCCCAAATCTGGCTGAATATGCCTGTTTAGTCCATGGTGGAAGATGTCACCGAATATTTAGCCTTGAAAACTGTTGTTGCATAAAAATTAGTAAAGGTTGCTGAGCTTTTATGTTAGAACGTTGAAGCTTGGTTAAAGCTAAACTTCAAGAGGAATTAAATAGATTACTGTCCTTTAATAACACTTAAACAGAAAGAAAGGGGATATACACATTAACTCATAACACTTTTCTCTTTTAATATATTTATCAATCATTAGTACATTCTTCATTACAATGACTGATTCAATAATCGGATAATGTATTCAACAATATACGAGCGTATATATAGAGATTACAAGACGACGTTCTAAATTAAGAACAAGTCGTTTAAAGTGAACTACTAAAAAGCTAAACGCTAAATAAAGCTTAAAAGCTAATTAACTAAAAAGAAAAAGCTAAATGCTAAATAAAGCTTAAAAGCTAATTAACTAAAAAGCTAAATGACTATTAAACAAGGAACTAAATATAGGTGACTAAAATATAATTAAATATTCTATTACCCTCCCTTAATGGTCATTCTATCTACTAACTACCCTACAGAAGACATTGCAGGTCTTTTGATCACAAATGAAAAGAACACTCTGCTGCAGTGGAGACCCTCCCTGGATCTGAAAAGTGTTAATGACCAAGAATACCAGAATCCATCCAACCTAACGTTGGGTAACCAAACTGAAAACTAAAACCATGATTTTGAGGAAAATCGGCAAACCCTTTTGCAGAAGAGTATCAACTCCAAAATTGACTGCAAGATGCCACGGTTGCAGATGTTCGCCCTGGCAGGTGCGACCCAAACTAATTGCAACAAAGCACAATTTTGAGGAAAAAACTGTCAAACCCTGAAATAGGAACCCTCGAAAAGAGAAATTACGATTTTGAGGAGAAAATCGAAAAACCAAGAAATCTGAGGTTACAAATCATCGTTTTTGTGGAAAAAAAGGGTAAAACCCAAATAACTAAAATCTTACGCGAATATCCCGGATTACAGATGAGATAATTTTAAGGGGAAAATTATAAACCTTGCGAACAATTTTTGAGGAAAAATCGTGAAAACCCTCCCATGATTTTTTGTGGAAAAAATCAGAAAACTGACAGACAATTTTTCAGGAAAAAATCGTGAAAACCCTGGGACCTGTAAGACGAGGTCTGGCCTAAATCAATCTGATCAAGGCAACGATATTCAGATATCGTGAACATGCACTGTTTCCAGGTGTTGTGGTAGCTGTTGAACTTCTGACTGTGTTCCAACATGATGTTGGTCAAAGATGCCATCACAAAAATGGAGGTTGAACGAGGTCAACCTAGTGAAAGCATGAGACAAAAGAATCTGATTCAAAAATCAGAATAGAGAAGCAGCTGCACAAAAAATCTGAAACCCTGGAGGAGAATTCTGGAGCGAATTCCAAAGCACAAATTTCGAGGTTTGGAAGAATCCCATAAATTAAAATTTTCTGCAAACTTAAAATCTGAATTTTTTCCTGAAAATAATTAGAAAAAAATAATAACTTGCAGAAAATAAAAAAATTACCTCTGATTTTTTTTTGTAAAAAAAAAAAGAAAAATATTAACGATTTTTTCCAAAAAAAATGCAAAAAAAAAATAGGGCAGAAACCCTAGGGCGGATGTACAGAATAAACAGTGCCCATAGAATTAGCAGAAATTGTGAATTGTTTTTAAATTCCAAGGCAAATTTGCTGGCACAAAATTTGAGGCACGGAAAACGAGGCAACAAGAAAAATCTGAGATCAACCCATAAAAGATCTCGAAAAACCCACCAAGAATCTAAAATCAGAATACAGATCCGATGGCTCAAAAATTGAGGCATGGAAAACGATGCACGTAGAAAAATCTGACGACGACCCAGTTGAGGTCTCGAAAAATCCATCAAGAATGTGCAACCAGAATAAAATTTTGACTTGAACTGAAGGGTCAAAACCCTAGTCGAAAATTGCAGAAACCCTAGGAAAATTTTCAATCTGCAAAAAAAATCTCCAGGTTGCAGGCCCGAAAATCTCCAGAACGCTAAAAAAAAACATGAACTACTGCCCAGCACAAAGAAATTCGCCCACGAACCAGAAACCCTCAAAACCCTAAAAAAAGCCTTCAAAAAAGCAAAATCGTTTTTTTTTTTTTTAAAATTAAAAAAAATCTGGAAAATATTCCAGAAAGAAGGCCATGATTTTTTATTAAAAAATTCGCCAAATTTTAAAAAATCCCATCGACCCACTCTGATAGCATGAAAAATAAATTGAATGAATGATTCAATAATCAGATAATGTATTCAACAATATACGAGCGTATATATAGAGATTACAAGACGACGTTCTAAATTAAGAACAAGTTGTTTAAAGTGAACTACTAAAAAGCTAAACGCTAAATAAAGCTTAAAAGCTAATTAACTAAAAAGAAAAATCTAAATGCTAAATAAAAGCTTAAAAGCTAATTAACTAAAAAGCTAAATAACTATTAAACAAGGAACTAAATATAGGTGACTAAAATATAATTAAATATTCTAATACATATGCCATGTCATGCCTAGTAGTACTGCACTGGAAACTGTCATCGGTAGGTTTCTGTTTCCGTGCTACTTGTTGATTATTCTCTGTAACTTCTGATCCTTCATGGCTACGTCTGTTCCTTGCAACTTGATGAAGAACCCTGCTAACAATTGTTGAAGAAACTGAACCTCTTCAGCCCCAACAATGCTGATCTTTAATATCTGAAGCTGCAGTTTTTATGAATTGAATTGAAGAAAGTTCCAAAGTGAAACTTTTTTGCTTCTCAGTCAAATCTTGAGGTCATGTGAGAGGGCCTTTCTGTTTATCTTCTCAGTTCATTGATTTCCAGAAACTTGAGTTTGGAAACTTGGACTATTTCACAGCTGTAGTCATACTATTCCAAATTGGAGAGATGTTATGGGCAAATCCATTAAGGGAATGAGGTCAAACACATTGGGCAATTTAACATTTGGGCCTAGATATAGTTTGGATGTTGTATTCCCGTCACAGGTTAACTCCTAGTATATAATGATCTTGTGCAACTAAACTGAATTGACATTGAGAGATGGTTAAGATTTCTCATGCAGTTTTCTCATTCATTTGTGATCAATTGGCACTACATTGATCGCTATTTCTCCAAAGTTTCTCTTTCCCTTGTTCTTCTTGCTCCTTGTCCAAATTTGTTTTCTCACCATTGGAATGCATTGACTTTTACAAGTTGGGGAATAGTATTCAAGTTATGCTATTTTATAATTTTATCAAATTTTTACGGTTTTTTAACTTTTCCTCCCATTTAAAAAAATGATTAGGATTCATCTTTTAAATTTGATTAATTTATTAAGGTTAATTTTAATTTTGAAGTTTAATTTATGAAAATTTTAGATTATTATTCTTTATTATTAATCTTTCAATTATCTTTTATTAAGTTTTATTATTGTTTATTATCTTTCAATTATCTTTTATTAAGTTTTATTGACATACATGTCATGCACTTCTAGGTCCGCCTTGATAAAGCATGTCACAAGGGAACATGGCAAGGGAACCCCAAAGTCCACCTAGGGAAGTATGGAAGGGGAACCTCAAAGTTTGCCCTTGTCGAAGGCAAGCACAATTTAAAATTTCGCCTTGATAAAGCATGGTACAAGGAACATAAAGTCCGCCTAAGTGACAATGTCCAACATTTCTTCAAGTCTGCCCTTCCTAAGGAAAACATTCACATGTCAAAGAACCTTCAAAATCCGCCCTTGGCATATATCTCTTCAAGTCCGCCCATGCAAAGTTGGAAGAAGGTTGTGGAAGTCCGCCAAGGCTAAGAAAGAATGTCCAAGGCAATGTAGGGTCCGCCTAGGCAAAATTGAAGTTGGCGTAACATGTATAAAGTTTGCCTAGGAAGTCTTCCAAGCTGGCAATAATGTGTTGATGACATGGCAAATTAAAAGTTACTTGACAAAGAGAAGGATGACAAAGTTGAGAAGTTGGCAATAAAGCAATGACATGGCATGGGGTCCGCTTGAAGTTTGAAGTGGAAATATTACATGGCAATAAAATAAATAAAGATATTTCCCAAGTTCGCCTTCTAGAAGCAAGTAACATGTTTGAGAAACTTTCTAAATTTGCAAGGATTGAATGGATTTCTTCCAGAACAAAGTAAAGAGTTTGAATTTTCAAGAGGAAAGCAATAAAACAATAAAATAAATAAAGCTTTCCCTCTAAAACTCACATTCTAGATGCTCTTTAAGTTCGCACTCTATGAGAAGGCAAAGAGATAAAAGAAAGCAGATAAAGCTTTTTATGATTTGCATGATAGAAGCTTCTAAGATTTGCCAAAATTGAGGAAAGACTGAAGCAAATAAAGCATATTGACATGTCCTTTGAAGACCAATAAGAATTCTTCTAAGTTCGAATTCCTTAAGGATAGAGTAAAACAATAAAACTTTCCCAAAATTAAAAGCTTCTAGAAACCACCTAAGAAGCTATAAGACAAGGTTTTAATTCTTTATTTGCCAAGCAAAGAGTTCGAACTTCTCAAGGATGGAATAAAGCACAAAGTTTTTAGAAATCGTCTATCATCTATAAAACCTGGTTGTGCTTCATTGAAACTTCTTTATTGCCAAGAAAGGTTCGTATGCTATGAGAAGAGCATAAGCTTATATCTAAAATTCGCTAAGGATGATCAAAACAAGCAGCTCCAAGCATGGAAGAACTTGATTTTAGACAGAATCTGCCATGAAGATAAGAAGCAAAGAATTCCAAGGGTTTTGAAGAAGCAATTGAGAAGTTCGACACACCAAAAATCCTCCAAATTCACCATTGACAGCAGATTAAAGGTTTGCTGATATGACAATAGAGCATCTTCCTCTTGTCATATTCTGAATCTCCAAAATTCACCATGGAAAGGAGAGATTATTCAAATCTGCACATGTTTTGACAGTCTCCTAAATGATCTTCCAAGCAAATACAAACCTGTCCAAGGCATGTAAACTCCTCCAGGAAGAAGGGATTCAAGCATAAAATCGGTCTTACAAAGCATGGAACATTTTCATCCAAGTCCGCCTAGGGTTGAGCAATAAAGCATCACACAAAGTATCAAGTAAACCTAGACAAAAGACATGGTAGAAAGCAAGACAAACTGTCTGATCATCACTGAAATTCACCATGAACAGCAAGCACAATGATAAGATAACTTCCAAACACACATGCCCATTATGACAAGAAGACATATGACTGTCCAAAATCTTTCCAAACTCATCAAGACATGGGGAATGATGTCCAGATCCTACTAAAATCCGATCTGCAGTCAATAAAGATGGCATACGATTAATCAAACTCCTACCTAGGGTTTTAAAGGATAACATATTGAAAGTTTTCTTATAAAGCATGGAGATCCACCAAAGGATGATTGTCCAGAAAACCTTCCAAAATCTGATCATAGACATGAATTGAACAAAACAAACAAGATTCAAGTTAGCCTAAGGGAAAAGAAAGTTAAAGAAAGATGATTATCCAGTTGACGTGAAGCATGCCACGGCATAAGAAGTACAAATTGAAACAAATTCCTTCCAAAAAACTCAAACCCTAAGGCATGAAGAAAATGTCCAAACCCTTGCATGATTGATCAAACCCTTGACACAAATTGATTCATCTAGGCATAAGTCGAATATGTGAAGATACCTAGCTAGAGACCTAAAATTTGATCCATTAAATGTGAAGACAATTAATTTGCCATACCAAGAAGACAAAATTCTGATCAACAAATTCACATGAAATCAGACCAGCATTTTGGAAAATAAATTTGTCACATGAAATGAATTTTTTTTAAAATTATTTTTCCAAAATTAATTTTTTTTAACACTTACAGAATTTTCAAAATCCAAGATTTCTAGAAAGTGCTAGAAGGTTCTTTGATGAGAAATTTTTTTTGAGAGGAAAATAAAACTTTCCATTTTGGAAAGACTCAAACAAAATAAATCTTCTAAAGAATCTTAAACTCTATATATTCTCAACTAATTCACTCCCACAACTCATTATTCAAGTTGAGAATTCAGAGAACAACTGAAAAGAAGTTTTCTCTCAAGTTTGTGAATTTTTGATTTTCAAGAAGTAAAAATCTTCTAAGTATTAGAGGTCAAAAAATTAAGTATTTTCTCTATCAGAGGTAAATTTCAGTCATAAAGAGGATTCAAAAACTCAATCTGACTAAATTTCCTTCTCTTTCTGTTATATTTTCCTCAATTTTATCAATTTCTTGGCCAAACCCTTCACTTTCAATCCGCTTTTTCACAAAAACTTAACCATTTATCAAGGCTGAAAGTGAAATTTTAGGAAAAAGGATTAGAAATCAGAATTAAAATCTGAAAATAATATTAAGTTTTCATGTGTTTTGCAAGAAACATCATTCAAGAAGCATCAATGAAGTTTGCTAGCAAAGGGAAGCAGATGGAATCTAAGATCATGTCTAAATGGAAGAATGTCACAGATACTGACCTTGGACATGTTGACTTGGAAGAGTTCAAAAAGAGAATCTATGGTCTTGATGGACACCTACCAACACCCATAGCCTGTCGGATGATGAGGAATGGTATCGTCTAGGCAGCAATGTTTCCTCTCGCCAAGCAATGTGCTGAGCTAATGGTTGAATGTGCTAGGCACTACAATGCACAATCAAGAGAAATCGTTGCACCTGATGGCAGGGTTTTAGCCAACCTTTCAGAGCTGTCCATCCAAGAAACATTTGGAATTCCAAAATATAATAAGACCACCTACAAGACAAAAGAGGATACTAAGAAGATTTATGATGCTTTGAGCTCTGTGCAGCCAATGTAAACAAATCATGGTTGGAGAAGAGACCCCAAGGGAAAGTACCTAAGGTCCTGCTGCGCCCTTACTTAAAGGAGGATTGTGACATTATCTTGCTGCCGAATAGACTAATGGGCAGCCCTAAGGGTACACCATTCGAAACATGGATGTATTACTTCATGGACGAGATCACCTCAGGAGTCAGGATGTTTAATTGGTCTTACATAATCAGCAATAACCTTCATGAGCAATTGATAAATTTGGAGAAGACAAAATCATTCTACATGAGTTCTTACATAGTCTACCTGCTAGCTGCAACCTATAGATATTCTGGACTAATTTGTAGAGGCATAGTGGGCAATGGAGAAAATGAATCCCGGTCCTTTGATTGCTACCCGCAGCTACAACTTAAGAAGAAGAGCTATCAAGCACATGATGCATTCCTAATGTATATTAGAAGGACGTTGCAAGGAGGAACTCACCAAAGATTGTCTCTTGAAGCTAAAAGTTTGATCACCCGGTATGGATCCTGGTTTATCTAGTTTCCAAAGTTCACATACATAAGAGTCCAAGGCTTTGAAGAACGTTCTTATAAACTGCCAATGTACCCAACTAACAGGATACTCCCGCTTGAAGTTCTTAGGCAGCTAGAGACATATCAAAACTTCAAAAGAATAAGGCAAAAGACAACTATATCCTTCCCATTCATCATTGGAAACATAGAAGAATCTTGTTCGACAACACAAGCAGCTGAAAGTACTAGGCTAGAGATGCAGTGGTATCCTTTCACATTCTATCAGTCTCAAACAAATTATAATCCTCATAACAACATTAGATCGACAAATGGAGAAAAGATACAAACACAGGGTAGAAATAGAAGATTTTTGGGCCAATGCAGTAGATGAGTTTGATATTAGGAAAAGGATGTGTTCTAGGTTGCCAGTAAGGCTGATCAGGATGACTGGACCTTTCATTGTGCCAGATCAGTTGGAAGATAACGAAGAGCATACTCAACTCGGTTTTGATGAGCATGCACCCCTTCCTCCTATCAAGTGGTCAGAGCTAGAGGATGCAGACTTAACCACCCTAATGTGGCCAGTCATGAAATATTCCAGGTGGTGGGTCGAACAATAGTGTCACAAATTGAAGTGGAGAAATATAGCCTTGACCTATGATCTAATGGGAGAAGCAGAAGGATACCCCTCAAATGAAGAAGCAACTCAGAGTGTTAGTGCTAAAAGAAAGGGGAAAGCAGCTGTGAATGAAGAGCCTGCTCAGAAGAAGCAAAGGGTGGAACCATCTCGTTCTGCCACATCTAAGAATGAAAGATATATATTAACTATTGACGAGTCATTGGCAAAAATAGACATTCCTTCTTCAATTCATGAGGAGAATGTAGAATCAGTCCACGAGGAAAATGAACAGCCACCATCTCCTACCTGCATAGAAATTCTAGAATCAGAAAACGAAATGGAAGGAGGAGAATTCCAAGAAGGGATGATTTCTGCCCTTCGAGGTATTGGACGTGAAAAGGACAATTAGGAGATGGAAGGCATTGAGCAGCCCACCATTCCTGATTGGTTGAAAGAAAGATTGAAACTAAAGACACCAAAAATAGAGGATATGGAAGAGGATGACATGACAAATTTCCTGGCCAGACTAGAAAAGGTTGCAGTGAAGAAACCAGCCAAAAGATTTTCCACCATCCAAAGGGATGAGACAGACAACCGTACAGTGCAGATAGCTGTGCCTAAGGTGAACAAAGCAAAGGGAGACATCACTCCTCATGAGTATGAAATTTATATCTTTGACTTGGGACCAAGCACAAAGACCCAAGTAAAAGAGGACTTAGACAATTCAGTTGTTTCCATGAAGGCAAAGCTGGATAAAGAGACACAAAAGAAGAATGAGCATAAGAGAAAAGTTGAGGGCTTAAAAGAATATATTCAGCATTTGACTACTAAGCCTCTTGATCAAGCCAATCTAGAGGCTCTCCCACTTTTGGATTCACAGTAGGTAGTCAAAATTTCCGAGGAAGATGCAGTAACAATCAGAGAAACTAGAGATTGGATGGAAAGTATAAGAGAAGAAGCAGCCAAGTTTATAGAAGGAATATCATCAGCATATGAACAAACTTCTTCTTTGCTTTCCAGGATCGCGAACACGATAGAAATGTGGGTTGACTTCTAGGATGTCCAGGATAGAATCATTCCACGCCTTAGAGAACTGATAGGAATCTCATCTCAAGAGTTGGTTGATCAAAATGTAATTGAAGCAGGGGCTGCCTATGACTTCGTCAGTTGGCACTGGACGCTGGTTGCACAGAATGAGGTCTTGGAAAAGGTGAAAGTTGATGTTGATAGAATAGAAGGACATATAAGGGCAATTTAGGACAAGATCTTCCTTGTAGTTACAAAGATGCTTGGGAAGGAGACTTTCCGGGAAAGTGATATGCAATTAGAGAATTTGAAGGTCAAAGTTCAAGACATCTTCTTTGCCATCACAGAACCAGTCTTGAAAAGTAAATTGGCTAAGGCATCGAACCTCCTGTCCATCAAAGATGCCTTTCAGAAGCAAGAATTAGAGTGGGAGATCTCTTTTGCTCTAAGTGCAGATGACTTGGAAGGATTAGAGTTCAGGATCAACATGTTGCCACATGTCACCATGGAGGAAGTGGACCAAATTGTCTCCAAATTCATTGAATGTCAGAAGAAAGGGGTGCAATCCTAAAAAATAGCATCTTGTGACACTTATCCCATTTGCAATTGATCTTGTATCTTGTTTTAGGAAACTTTATCTAGGGTTAGGTTGTCTTAATCTTGATCTTTGATCTTAGATTGATCTCGACCTTTCATCCTGTTTTCAAAACTCTATATAAACCCACTCTCCCATTTCATTATTTTGGAGAGATTTATGAAATTGTTGCGTAGAGCTATTTGAGTAATAAAAAGTTCGTTATCAGCATTGTTTTGAAGTCTTTTTATTGCTAAATGGTTGCATAATCCCTTCAACACTTAGATTAAATTAGCTAAGTAATTTGCTTTGAAGTTGCTAGATGAATGAAGGATTGATAGTTTAGATTGGTGAAATTTTGCTTATACTTTTGTTGGATGGATGATTTTCATTCGATGTGTAAAGTTAGCCTAAGCTTTTAAATGCAGATGCTTAACTTCTAGTTTGAGTAATATTGTTCAATTGTCGGTATTATTCATGAAAGTGAAAATCTTAAGCACAACCCTAGAAGATTGCACCCGAGAATCCTTAAACCCTCATCCTTTTTATCTTTTTTTTGAAGTCCTAAACCGAAAAATCCAAAACATAGAGCATAAATTGTTAAATCCACCTAAGTTCAATTGAATGATAACAACTGATAAGCGTAAGTCCCCCTTGAGATTTTCAGCATACACTACCCAAGAAGCTATCCCACTAAAGTTGCTTGTTCGCACATACCTTGGAGTCGCCTTGTGGTCTTTCTCGCACTCTGGGCACAAGTAGTGATTTTGTTCAGGAGAGGATAGAGTATCCTTGGATATTTTATTCTAAGTGTTCGGTATATGATAAAACGTACACCAACAGGACGAAAACTTTTAACTTCTCATATCAAGTTATTGGACGAAAACTCATAATTTGACCAGCAATTAAAGGACAATCATTCAAGGAAATAGCTGCAAATTAGGAGAAAATATAGGAGAAATTCTATTTAAGATTATTACTAGAATTATTTAAATATTACAATCAAGCTCATGATTTTATTTAATTTATTTTTATAAAAATATAAAGACAATTATCATTTTAGAAATTGAAATATTATCTTAAGGCAAAAATAAGCAATGTTCTAAAAAGGGATATTAAAATTGAACTTTCAAACCTGCAACTGTCTTCTCATTAAATCAGAAAAGAAATACACTGCAACGAAATGAAATTTTAGTGAAGGGACTTTTTCAGTATCATAATTAAAATTAGAATATGTGCCCTTTGAATAGATAGGTGTATTTAGAATCTAAGAGGTGTCAAGTAAATCCAAGTTAAGCTTACAACTTGCTGGAGCGATACCCATTTTGACTGATTAATCATTTATTCTTATTAATCAAGCAACCTCGTCTAACAATTAATACCTTCCAATCAAAGTAGTTGAGTCTACGTGACATCCACAATTCACTCAATTCTCAAATAGTTAACTAGGTTTTAATCTTAAAGAAGACTCCCTGCATAACTGGGTGTTATGCTCCTACATAACTGTGTCCTCTCCATGCTGATCCCTTAGCTGCACAGAAAACAAGGTGAACTTTGGCATCACTGGTGTGCCATGCAGATGTTGCTCTTGACAGCTGTGCCATCATTGTGAGAATTCTAGCGAGCAACTCAATGTAGAAACTCTAATGAGGTGTCCTGAAGAAAACCATGCTGCTGCTGCTCTTTGTCAAAACCAGAAAACAAGCTGCAAGATCCTGCAAAATGGCAAGTCTACTAACATTGCAAGTGGATGCCAAACACAATGGGGGAGCTAGAACTGTTTGCACTCACAAAAATCTGGAGGGTGCATATGCCTTATGCTGGCTGTTGTCTGCCTATTGTAAAGATGCCACACATGGGGCAGATTATCCATTGCAATCAAATGATGTGGCCTTTGCTCAAGGGAGGATCCCCAGAGACTGGGCAAATTGCTTCCAAATTTAGTGGCCAAAGTTAATACTAAACTCCCTCCCAGGGAGGGGAACACAAATTTGGCACATACTTAACTTAATGTGAGCTGATTGATGCTTGCATTAGTAAAATACTAAAATGATCTTGTTTCCTTTTTGCACTCCTTAAATCAATGAAGATAACTTTAACCTCAAAGAACAACCATATGGTACACACATTGCTTAATGGGAAGAAGAATCCACAGAAATAATGGTAGGGGGGATTTCCCATTCCTCTGAATTGTGACTAATATTGGTGGAGAAGAGGAGTTGCTGGATGCCCACATTAGCCAAAACATTCACCACCTTATTGCACTAACTACATCAAAGCACAAGTAGGGATATCAATCACAATTATTGATAATACAAACTTCCTTGACGTAAAGAACCATAAGAAATTATTCTTGCCTGTAGAGACCTTTGACTTATTATAAACTTATAATATTAAATAAGACAAAAATGGTAGGCAGGATGCTCCAAGTAGCTCAAAATCTGAAGGTCCAAACTAGCCCATGACAACCTGTATGTCGAGATAGATGCCAATCATGTCTATTTAACTGTGCAGTGATTACAGAAAAGAACAACAGCAACAGCGCAATTGCAGGGAATGAATGCAAGGATATCTTCATTGCCCTTGACCAACCCCCTGCTTGGCTTCAACCTGCTTTTCCTTAATGAGAATCACAATTTTAGAATCCACAAAACCTCCAGAAAAAACCTTGAAAACTCTTTTCTCCCAATTTGTCAAAGCCACAATGTTGGTGTGTAATTTTCTCAGAAACAATGCATTGGCTTGCAACCAAAGGTGCAGTCCCCAAAATCATCACTTTATCTTCAGAAACATTTAGATTTGCCAAGCTTTTTGAAATTGAATAGTTTGGGAGTATAAGGGACAGAAGCAGGAACACTATTATGTTCAACAGACTCCCCAAAATTCTTATCTTTGATGTCAAATATATTCAATTGCCTCATTTATTTTAGCATTTATGTAATTGTTTCATGACATATGCTATTGTAGTTGACCTCTGTGCTTTTGTAACAAACGATCCAACTATCCCACCATTGAGCAGTGTCTCTTGTTTCTAATTAAAGATAACTAGTTACTCCATTATTAGCTAATCTATCTGCTACAGCATTTGACTTTCTGAAGCAATGATAAAATGTAAAATTAATGTTGCAGTCATCTCCTTTGCTTCTTTAAGGCCTACTTTAGTCTTCCAATTCTAGACCCCTCTTGGCTTCATGTCATTTATAAAGAATCGAGTCTACTTCCTAATCCAATCTTTGAATTCCAAGACCAACTATTGGCTTCTATTGTCATGTTCCCTTTTTCCATAATCTATGTCATAGTCCAAACACCCATTTTCTATCTCCAATGCGTCAAATTTTCGTATGTTCTTGCCCTTCATTCCCTATGCATTTGCTTAAGATCAATGGCATTTCTAAGTATGAAGGCATGTTTAGTTTTCTAAGTCTATGTAAGGTGTTTGAGTTGTGGAATCTCCCTTCTTGTCATTACTTTCCCCCCCAAGTCCGCTTTCTTTTCTATCCTTGTTAGAGTATCAAATTTCTTCGTCTAGGTGTACCTTTCATACATCCCTCACTCTTCTTTTCTTTGTCAGAGTTTTGGACTTGATGTTGCTAGAATGCCTCCTACTCAAACTTGCTTTGCGATTAGTGGTATGTGTGACAAGCTATCTATGATCCTCAAACTTTGAAACTCTCACCTATTTGCATTTTTCATTTACCCACCTCCTAGCATGATTGGGCTGCCGTTAATGCTTTGGTGGATGACAAATCTTCCAGATTGTTTTTCATGGGCATAAAAGTATCATTTAATAAATGAGAATTTGGGTTCATGTGGACACACAATTGTGTAAACGAAGGGGACAACAAGGGCTGCCATTAATGAGGTAGTTAAGGTTCCAAACCCAAAGAGAATTGCTAAGGATTGTTGTAGTTTGTAGGGGACATATTTCTATGCCTCTCAAGCCCATTTTTGCAGACAAGGAGATAATTTTAGGTGTGATTCAAGGAGAAACGATGCTCAATTAGTATGGGTTGTCTTGACACATTTCAGTCTTGAGTTGGTGGCCATGGTTGGGATTTGATGCCCTTTCTTGGCGTACAATGGACCAAAAGGGAAAACAAAAGGATTAGTATGAAATATTCCAAAACCCTAATCCAAAGTTGTTCTTAACCATAGCATTTGAGAATATAGATTTAAGGAAAAAAATCCTCAAATTCATTGGAGGTCAAATGATGAAAACCTTGAAGATCTCACGTGCTAAAGGATGAAAACTTTGTTGGCCGAAGAAGCAATTCTCATCTATAGGTTGCTCTTGAGTGTTAATGGTGGTCAATATTGGTGATATTGAATCAGCATGACACTTACAGTTGTTGCAGGAGAATAGACTAGTGAAATTGGAGCGCTCGTGGTGGTATGCTACATCTTCATATTGTTTATGCGATATGAAGTAAGCTATTATAGATCCCGTTGTGACATTTTCACACATTGCCCCATTGCAATGGGGACCCCCACTTTTTCGCTTTTTAGGAAGGTTTTTGCTTAGGTTGTCTTTGCTTGGCAATAGTTGCCTAGTTTTAGTATTTGCTAGTGAGGGGGAAATGTCGTCAAGGGATGCAAAAGTTGTCAAATTGCAAGAAGGCTGTCCTAAATGTTAAGTTGTCTTATTGAGTCGGTTTTCCCTCATAGAAATCAAATTTCCACTTTGCCTTAGAAATTTTGAGCAAAAATGATAAAATTATTGAAATTATTGAAATTATTGCAAATCGATGTGATTTTTGTGAAAGTCGAGATGGAGTAGGATTTTCCACTCTTGGGGACTGTTGTGACGTATTCACACATCGCCCCATTGCAAATGGGGACCCCTACTTTTTTGCTTTCTGGGGTTTGTTTCTAGGTCTTTTAGGGTTTTGTCTATTAACCTTTGCATGCTGAGTGTTGCCAAAGGGATTACTAAGATAGCAGGCTCTATTTTAGCTAAAGGTGAGTTAGTGGATGCTCCGGGTTAGGGTCATCTTTGAAAGTCTTGCTTAGGACAAAGTTTTGCTCTTGTTGCTAATTGTGTCTTGTTTGAGTTTGAGGAGGTCAATGAAGCTTGGTGAGTGAATATCATCTTTGAAGGTTTGAGTTAAGTCAAATTGGTGAGTGATGAAGTCTGGAATGTCATCCTGATCTTGAAATTTGACTAAGTCTGGAAAATTGAAGAATCCTCCAAAAACTAGATTTTGCATTATAACTCCTGGAGGTCCGAAACCACTCTCAAACATCATGACAATATATATGGAATACTTCTTTCATATACTTAAATGTTATATTCCGTATATGAATCTTGATGGAGAGACCAAAATGTCAAATTTCGCTCCTAACCCTTCCAAAGGGTCCAAAGCGAATTTCCATTTCGCTCCTCACCCTTCCAAAGGGTCTAGAGCAAATTCCTCTATAGGACATTCTACTTTGATCCAAACTTGGAACTAACTCATTCCCAGGCCTTATTGAGGGCAAAACACTTATTTGGAGTGAAGAATATGAAAATGAAGTCAGGATTTGAGCATAAGGAGGAATTTCGCTCTTGACCCCTCCAAAGGGTCCAGAGTGAAATTCGTATGAGACCCTTTTTTCTTCACAAAACCTTGAAGTGAATGCTAACTTGGACTGGAGGATGATCAGGAGAGGCCTAATAAGTTATATCCAAGCCAAAGAAGGGAGGAAAAAGGTGAAAATGAGCCTAAAATGTAAATTTCGCTCCTGACCCTTCCAAAGGGTTCAGAGCGAAATTCATATTTCCTCTATTTTGCTCTTTAACTTGACCAAGTTTGGAACTTCTAAGGCATAGTTTGGAGGACTTGGATGCATATTGCCTTGGAGAGGAGGTTTGAGGCGATGAAATGATGGAAATCAACCTGGAAGGAGAATTTCGCTCCTAACCCTTCCAAAGGGTCCAGAGCGAAATCCTCCATTTGACCTTCTTTTTTGCCTTAAGCCCTGGGTTGGCCTTGTCTGAAGCTAGTTTGATGGTGGATTGCCTTGATTAGGGTGGAAGGAAGTTGAATTGATCATATTTGAGGAAGAATTGGATGAATGAAGTGGAAAATTAACCAAGAATGAGGATTTCGCTCTTGACCCTTCCAAAGGGTCTAGAGCGAAAATCCCCATAGCTCTCATTTCCTTCCTAGTTTTGGCCAAGTGTTGGTTTCTAAGGCATGTTGGAAGGTGGATTGATATGTTCTTGCCTTGAGAAGTGGTTGAAAGCATTGAAAGATGAAGGTTTTGCCTAAAGGATGAATTTCGCTCCTAACCCATCCAAAGGGTCCAGAGCGAAATTCTTTATAAACCTCATTTGCTCCCTTGCTTAGGCTACAAACCTTGTTCCTTGGGTAAAGAGTGATGTATTTTTACCTTCCAGAGAAGATTGGAGTTGAAAAGATGAAATATCGAGCCTAGACTGTGAATTTCACTCCTGACCCTTCCAAAGGGTCCAGAGCGAAATTCCCCAAAACCTCTTTTTTCTCTCAAATTTATGCCAAGACAAGTGTGGGGCAGGGTGAACTAGGATTGGAGATGTGCTTGGGCATGACTTTGAGTTGCTAGTAATCAACAAATGTGAAGGAATTGAGCAAGAACAAGGATTTCGCTCTTGACCCTTCCAAAGGGTCCAGAGCGAAATTCCTAAAATCCACCTTAAATCCACCTTTTCCTTTCATTTTTGTGTCAAGCTAGGTGTGGATCAAGGTAGATTGAGCTTGGAAGGACCCCTAGGCATGCCTCGGAATGGATTGTGGCCTCCAATGACCAAGATTTTGAGCTAGGACAAGGATTTCACTCCTGACCCTTCCAAAGGGTCCAGGGCAAAATCCTAAATAGGTCTTGTCCCTGGCCATGATTTTTAGCTAAATTCTCCTTTCTAGCCATTTTGAGGGTCAAGCAAGTGTTGCATGTATGGGAGAGGGATCCAAAGATGAGAGTCCAAGTATAGAAAGTGAAAAGGATAGACCTTGGTGAAGGAAAACAAGCAAGTCAAGAATTTTGCTCCTGACCCTTCCAAAGGGTCCAGAGGGAAATTCTCAATTTCACCTAATTTTCTCATGATGAAGGTCAAGTTGTGGATTCCTAGGCTTTGGTGAAGAGAAGGATAGCGTATGCTTGCTTTGGAAGGCATTTTGGAGTAGAGACCTGATAGAAGTTGTCCTAAAATGCAAATTTTGCTCTTGACCCTTCCAAAGGGTCCAGAGCGAAATCCTTAAAAAAACTCCATTTTGCTCCAATTTTGCATCAAACTTGGTGTTGGTTGAGATTGAGGGCATCCTTAGACATGTATCTGAGCAAGTATGGTCACAAAGTGAGAAGAATTTGAGCCAAGAATGCAAATTTCGCTCCTGACCCTTCCAAAGGGTCCAAAGTGAAATTCCTAAGTGGTCTAATATTTTGCCTAGGTCCTTGAGCAAAACCTTTTCCTTGGCAATTTTGGAGGTGAATGACTTGATCTTGGTGAAGTAATGTTGAAAATGAGGTCTGATTGAGCTAAAATGAAAATTTCGCTCCTAACCCTTCCAAAGGGTCCAGAGCGAAATTTTTATAGGGCTTGTCCCTGGAGAGGATATTGAGGGAAATTCCATTTTGATGTCTTCTCATTAATGATTTAAGGTGGAAAATGCTACGTTGAAATGAATATGTCATATGTGCTTAATCATCCTTTGGTTTATTTCGCAGATAAAAGAAGATCAAGCCTGGACCTGGACGACCTATTCCAGTCCATCCTCATCAAGGACATTCCAAAAGCACAAAGATGGACTCAAGGTGTTTTGAAACGTTGGAAACTACAGGTATTCAAGAAAGTTGCCAAAACCTTCACTTCGCCACACTAAGGAACCACATGATGACAAAGAAAGGCTTTGCCAGCACTTGAGGGCGAGATATGCTACTGGAGAAGGAAGACTTGACAATAAGGAAGCCTCATCAAGCAAAGGAAGTACATCATTTCAGAGACAGAGAAGGATCAACCAAGTCACAAACGTTAGACAAGGTGGCATCCTAGTCATCATTCCTTCGGTCGGATTGGTCCACCTCAGCATGACTAGATTCAATGTACCTAATTTATCGGAGGCAGCACAAACTTCGGTGTACCTACCCCTGCTTCCTATTGGTCCTCGCTCCTGGAATGTAATTTTCTCATTGGCTAAGGAAGTTTGTTGTAACAAATCCTAATTAGGGTTTCTATCTTGTAATCCTAGCCATTGGTTCTAAGTCAATCAGAGCTGCCTGTTTGTAAAGGGTTCTCTATATAAAGCCTTGGCTCCTCATTTGTAAAGGTTAATAGTTAATAGTTAGCTAATAGTGAATAGTCAGAGAGTAGGAAATAGTTAGAATAGAGTAGAAAGAGAAGGCAAAGATTGTTGCCAAGATATTGTTGCAAAAGACTTGTAAACTTCATTGAAGGAATGGTGAATTCTATGGGTCGATTCAACAATTTGCACGGTCTCTATACTTCTCAAGTTTAATTTCATGTTATTAGATGAATGGAAGAAATCTGTATGATCAATGGTGAAATTTGTATATCCATACTACTAGCGGTTTGTTGATTGCAAACTTGCCTTGTGTAGTCAATTGGAATCATTCAGCTTAAGCTTAACTTCAATTATCGCTTCTTCATTGATATGCATCAACCTGACAGTCTCCATGCTTGTAGCGGTGATCTAAACATCATGAAGCTTTCCTCAGAAGATCGCACTAATCTTGTGGAGATGATCCTAGGATGTCAAAGCAAGACTTAGTTAGAATTTCATCAAAGGTCATTCATTGCTCTTACGTTCTTAGTGTTAGAAATAGATCCCGTTCCAACCCTTATCCTTTTTCCTTTTTTCAAAATCAAGGTCGGTGAAATTCCACGTTCCAGTAATATCCAAAGCAAATCAGACGTTCAGGTCGTCGAAAGTAAGTCCCCTTGTGATTCTAGCAAAATCACATCGTACCGCAAAGAGCTTATCCACATGTAGAGAACCTACATATTAGAACCTTGGAGTTACTCTGACTGATCCTTCGGCAAGATCTTCAGCAGTCGGGAAGCTTTGTTCAAGAGAGGATAAGATACCTTGGTATTTTATTCTGTGTTTGCATGTGCATGAAAAACACATCAACAGGGACTCAAAACAATGCAAAACAAATTTAAAAGTCCTTAAAGTCATGATGGAGATCATTTTTACACAATGCAGAAGAGTTAAAATCTACTAGTCTTGATAGAATGTGATTTTCCACTTCACAAATGAATGAACAAAGTCAAGTTTGAGCAATGGAAGTCATGAAAATCTGCTTTGTCTCGATGGGAGACGTTTTTCCACTGAGAAAATAAGGTAAAATCAATCAGTCCCGATGGTGGTCATTTTTCCCCTCCATTTTGAGCACCAATTTACCTATTATGAGTTTGGGACATGTTTGGAATGTTTAGTCCCAATGAGGGTCGTTTTTTCACTTGGAAAGAAAGTTTACAAGGCAAAAAATACATTAGTCCTGATGACCCATGTTTTTCCACTCTCGGGACTTAGTTAATAAAGCAAATGAAGGTTTTATTGTGGAAAGTCCCGATGACCTTGGAATTTCCACTCAGGACACAACAATGGAAAGTAGGAGTCTTGATGGAGTTTGGTTTTCCCCTCCTGGCCTTATAGATTAACTTACCCATATGAAATTAGGACAAGTGAATGAAATAAAGAGGAGTTCTGATTAAGTTCAAATTTCCACATGAGCTGAAAATGTGCAAGTCTGATCAGATTTCATCAGGACAACCCAGTCCCTATACTAGTCGATTTCCCACTTGCATATAAAGTAAATTTTCAAAGGGAAATTTTAAGATAAATCTGAAGGAGAAATGTGTCCACATGAATAACAATTCTCCACCGTTGCATTTGGTGGAAGAAAACAAAGGAAAAATCAAATTTAAACCAAGTCCTTATGCAGGTTGAATTTCCACTTAGAGGTGATTTGCAATGACATTTATCCCACATTCCCTGTGAAGTGGAAAATGAAGGAGCAAAACTGAATAAGAACAGATGAAACAAACATCAAATCATGAAATATAATGCAAGTCGACTGAAAGTGTAAGGGTGCGAAATAAAAAGTTGAGAGGCAAGTCGGCTGGAAATGGAGAAGAAACACCACCTTTGGAGAGACAACTCATTGACATATAAATAGAAGAAGATAAAACATGACCAGCACCCCAACTCAAATGCGATTCAAGGCAGAGATAATTACCTGCAGAGGATCAGCGGATTTAGGAAAGAAATCAGAACTCCAAATCGTACAGAAGGTTGATCAAAGATCAAAGCCTTCATCTCCTTGCTAAGCGAAGGCCAGATGAGGTTGGATTGAAAGTGAATTTTCAGCTGAGAACATCCAGATTTGGAACAATTACTATCTACGATTTGGTCATGATCTCAAACTAGCATCATCATTTCCGGACTTAGATACTCATTTCCAGATTTAGGGGGACTTTAAAGCTTGTTTGATATAGTGTCGATGTTGTTTTCATTTATATTTTCATGCTTCTTGATTCCTAATGTTTCCTTTTCAGGTTCAATGCAAGGATGAAAGGTGAAAGGAGGACTTAACCTCATAGAGTAATCAAGGTGTTCAAGCAGATCCAAGGAAGGAATTCATCAAGCCAAGGGAGTCCCATGATGAGGACGGTTGTGACACATCAGATCTGGAGCGAAGGGGGTATCCAAGACCCCATTCTCATCATCAACTTAAAGCTCATTCACATCAAATTTATGGGGCAGACCTGGGGCACATCGTTTGACAGACAGATATGATTTCTATCAGATTTTTGAGGCGAATCATATGCAGAACTAGAAGAGCTTGAGAATCTGATTTCAAAATCCGATTGAACAAATTGGTGGATTGGACCTTAGGGAATGGTTTTCTGACACTAAGTGGTGCATTTCCAGACAATGTATCATTCCTGGACTTGGAAGGTTCAATGCAAGCAGGGAAACATGATGATCAAGGCTTGAGGTGAAAGAGGATTCAACTTGCAGGGATACCAATGGCTCAACATTTCAAAGCAACAAATGACGAAGGGTCAGCTCCAAGATGACAAGCAAATGAAATGCAAGAATGAAGAAACTCAAATGATGCTATGAAATGCAAGAATGAAGAAACTCAAATGATCAAGGCTTGAGGTGAAAGAGGATGCAACTTGCAGGGATACCAATGGCTCAACATTTCAAAGCAACAAATGACGAAGGATCAGCTCCAAGATGACAAGCAAATGAAATGCAAGAATGAAGAAAATCAAGGTTCAAATTCAAGAAAAGATAAAGGTATGATTTGGAGAAAAGACTTTATAGGCATATTGCTAGGACAACATCACAAATGTGAATGAGGAAGATCAACATTTCAAGGATTGGAAGACGATTTCAAGACAAGGATTTCCAAAAGCACAGATGAGGACTAGCTCAAACATGAAGAAAACTTCACCATGATGGTGAACAAATGAAGGAAAGACAAATCGAAGACATGAGCACAAGGGATTCCACAACATGAAGTAGGAACTCCACCAAGGAATCCAAGTCTAGGACAAGGAATTGTAAGAACAAACTTCATTGGGACATTCATGAATATCAAGACACCCAAGGAATGATTGCAAGGGAATGAGTAAGATCCCTCAGCAAAGAAAACAATGCAAGGACAACATCGCAATGGCAGCATGGAAGGTCTCAACTTCGTGTATGAATCAAGATGGTAAAGGACTTCAAGGTGAAAGATCCAATGGAACAAAGATCACCTAAGACTAGAAGATCAATCCGATCACTTGTGGGTGATGTGATCTTCATCACATCATCAAGCTTGGAACTTTCGAATATCAAGAGATATCACTTTACTACACACACTTGTACACACACTTGTGATGATCTACAAGGCAAGCTGAGATGGCATTCCAGTCACCATTCGTCCAATCAAAAGGGTTGCAAGTCGACATTCATTCAAGGAGGGAATAAGTGACACGTGGCCCTACATCAACTATTATTTATCTTACCTATCCTCATCTCTCATTGGCCGATGTAATGGTGGTTGTATCAAACCCTAATTAGGGTTTCTGTCTTTCGGTCTTGGCCGTTGGTTGTGAATCAATCTGAGTCGTTCATTGTAAATGAGGCCTCTATATAAAGCTCAATGCTCTCATTTGTAAATGTTAATAGTAGAGGGCTAATCTTATAAGAGTAGAAGAATAGTTGCTAAGGCAATTAGGAATTAGAAGTTAGAGTAGAAGTAGATGAGGAGAGAAGGTAAAGATTGTTGGCAAGATCTTGTTGCAATGGACATATTGTTTTTCATTGAAGTTATGTTGAATTTTGGTATGTGGATTCAACATGTTGCATGGTCTGTACTTCTCATTTGTTTTAATGTTGGTTAATTGAATGAAATTTTTTGTGGATGATTAATGGTGAAATTCATATATCCATACTACTAGCAGTTTGCTGCTTGTAAACTTGCCTTGTGTGGTCAATTGGAATCCTTATTCAAGCTTAACTCCAATTGCTATTCACACATTGATATGCATCGCCTTGATGGTGTCTTTGTTGTTGGTGGTAATTTGAACACCATATATTTACCTTAGAAGATCGCACTAGCTTTGTGGAGTTGTTGATTGATGTCAAAGCGAAGTCTAGTAGAATTTCACCAAGTCATCCACTACATGCTACATTCCAGGATTAGATTAGACTCTCTAAACCCTTTCCTTTGTTCTTTCTTTGTTAGATGAGTTAGTCCCAAGTTCTAGTAACGTTCAAACATTTAAGCATTCACATGCAATGTAATTCCCCTTGTGGTTCCAACATTATCACATCAAACCATTGAGCTTATCCACACATCAAGACTTGACATTTCGGAACCTTAGAGTAGTCTCATTGATTGTGAAGCATAGCATTTGAGAGACTTTGTTCAAGAGAGGATAAGATACCTTGGTATTTTATTTTATGTTTGAGGTGCATAAAAAACACATCAATAGATCCCAGACCAAGCAGTGATAGCTTTGTGTTGTTCTTGTAGCATTGTTGCAAACTAAGTAGAGTAGTTAGAGTTTATTGTTATGGCTGGTTAGCCATTTTTATTTTCATTATAATTGTTGTATTTCAGTTGGAGATTGCTGTGGTAAAAGTGTTTTGTAAAGCATTTCTGACCTATTTATTATTATTACAGTTTGTAGTTTATCTTGTATTGTGGATTTGATTTGTGATTTGGGTTGTTGTCATCCTAATGTAATATCATGATGAAATTTTCAGTTATTATTGTTATTGCAAAACCTAAGTCACAAGGTTCAAATTTGAATTAGAATTCGACGACCATGAAATTCGGATGAAATTTGACGAGGGAAAAATTCAAAAAAAAAATCGGATAAAATTTGCCTTGTATAATTTTGTTTATTTTTTAAATATATGTATACTTCTAATAAATTATCAAAATAGCTTAACATTGCTAAATAGATTTGAAGTCATTATAAAAAGATGGCACATTTATAAAATATAAACCATAAGAAACATGTGAAATCATGCTTGCGAAGATGTTTTCTTTTCAAAAGGTTACAATAAAAAGTTAAGACTTTAGAACTTCAAAAAAGCTCTAAGTCATCAAGAGCACTTGGCTCAGTTGGTGTAGCATAAACCATAAGAAACATGTGAAATCACGATTGCGAAGATGTTTTCTTTTTTAAAAAGTTACAATAAAAATTTAAGACTTTAGAACTTCAAAAAAGCTCTAAGTCATCAAGAGCACTTGGCTCAGATGGTGTAGCACCATCATTTGTACCACTATCCAATTCCTCATCAAGAAAGTCAGGCTCATCTGCAACTGGCATTTCTATGTCTTGTGGAATGCGTTGTTGTGAAGAAGATGTGGAGTCACTTGGTGATTTCTTCATGAACAATTTCAAATTGCTGCAAATGTAGGCAAGATCTCCCAACTTTCCAGACAACAATTTGTTCCTCTTCTTGGAATGGATATGGTCAAAGCAACTCCAATTCCTCTCACAAGCTGATGAACTTGCTTCCTGACTCAGTATTCTAATGGCAAAGCGTTGAAGTTCAGGAGTTTGTGCTCCATAGCTCATCCACCATCCATAACTATGCACCGCATCTCGTGTCATATCATATTTGGCTCCTGCTACTCCAAACAACCCTTTTGCTCTCTTGTATAGCCAATTTTAGTCTTTGATTAGAGATGTGTTGACGTGTATTTTATACACAATCATACACAGAATAAAATACCAATAGGCATCTTATCCTCTCTTGAGAAAATAGTCTCTAACTGCTGAAGATCTGCAAAAAGGATCAGTTAGGTAGACTCCAAGGTTCTTTTAGTAGGGTCTCTACGTGTGGACAAGCTTTTTTAGTGGTATGATGTGATTTGCTGTTTCCTCCAAGGGGTCTTACGCATTCTAAAGCTCGAAGATTTTACTAAACTAAAAAGGAACTTTCAAAAAAAAAGCAAAAGGATAGGGTTTAAAAAGAGGTCTAATCTAGCCTAACCCTATGAATGACTTAGTATGGACAGGACTTGGTAAGATTCAACCAACTTCAATTTTGCCATAAGATAACAACTCAATTGAAATTAGTGCGATCTTCTAAGGTAATATAATGGTATTCAATGCATCAAAGATCAAGGACACTACTACGAAGGTACATATCCAAGACACAATAATGATTGAAGATTAAAGGATTCAAAGTTTTCTCCAGTCGACCACGCAAGGCTTTCCTACAATCAGCAAGAAGCTAGTGGTTTGGACTACGAATCCTACCAAATATCAAATTTCACACTTAGTCCTTCAAATTAACAATCTACTTCGATTGAGCACGATTCAAGTATATCAAACAACCATGAAGATAACTCAAGAAGTTTGCAACAAAACACTATAACTTCAATATTTTATTGATTTCCAAGTCATCATGTACAACAATTGCTTGAATTTCTCTCTTCAAGACTCAATCTTGCTACAAAATAAAATTGCTTCTAACTCTAATCTCTCTTACATCAACTATTTCACTATTCGACTATTGACTATTACTCTCTTCTTAATGAAATGAAAAATGGGGGTATAAATAGCATCCCCAGTTACAATGAAAGGTCCAGATTAAAAGTAAATCAACGGACAAGATCATGACACCAAAACCCTAATTAGGGTTTGTTACAAATGACCTCCTTTTTACTGAACAATATTAAATACATAGCCAAATATTAAATTCGGCACAAAAACCTAGGAGGTATCAACCAATGAGAAATAAGGTGTCATGTCATCTGTAACAACCTTTCATCTAGAATCTTATTCCCTTTCCAATTCTCTTTCTTAGCATATGCAATGAATTTTGTCACGATTCCTTCGATTTCTGTGATTGGAATCTCGGGAAGATTCTTCATACTCTCCTCTAAGTGGATGACCTGATCAAATGCATCTAGAAGAGCTGCGTCCCATGTAGGTTCAAGTTCCTTCGTTCTATCAATCAGGAGCATGGTGGCATACATCTGATCATACTGCTCATCTGTAACATCTGCGTCCTTGCAAAAGATGATCTTGATTCTATCCTCAAATTTTTGCATATCCACATCTGTCTCGACCTCGATCCTTCTGCCAAGAATGGTACGAAGTACCTCAAATACTCTGTCCTGGATCGGATTGATCACCTCCTCAACTTGACCGCATCTAACACTGATGTCCTCGAAGAGAACATTCTTTATATGGAGTAAGGTTGACCACTGAAATAAACTGTGAGAATCACCTTCCAAGATCCTCTCCTGCGCTAAAATTCTTCTGGACGTGTGTCTTATAACTTTCAAGACAGGAATGATAGCGTCCTTGGTATGGGCAAATGCAGCTACTGTTACCATCAATCTGTGGATTATCTCAAGAACTTGGATAGCCTAATGAATGATCTTCGTCATCCTTGTAACAAACTCTATGGCCACTGTATGAGATCTATCCATCCAATTACATGTACGCTGGACCAGGTTCCTAAACCTTTCTGCTTCATTGATCGATTGAAGTGGCAATGCTTGCACTGGTGATCTAACTGGATCCTGACGTCCCAAAGGTTCATTGATGTGACTGAAATATGTTCTCCATGCACCGACCTCTCTCTCAAGCTTTCTATTCTTTTCCACTTCTTCTCTAAGCTTGTCCTTCAATGCCTCAAATGTGTCGGTAGCATCATCCATTGTCTGCTCTGCAGTGGATGGTCCTAACTCAATAGTCTGTATATCATAATCCTCTGCTAGGATCTCACCCTCATATTTGTCTGCTGCCGGTGTAGCTATCTGCAGTTTTCTGGATCCAGTCTCATCTTGAATCATCTTGGACATCTTTGTAGCCTTCTTCTTCTCTGTTACCTCACATGAACGTCCAACAAGGCTCTCTAAATCAATTGCATTGTCTTCGTCTTCTACTACGATCACCTTAGTCAATCTTTCCTTCAACCAATTTGGGATATTTGATCTTGTCTCTTGAACTTGAATCTCTTTATGCACTATTTCTTCTTTTCTGGGAGGAGATGTCATCTCATTATCTTCATTTAAATCATAGTCTTGGAGAGATCCATCTGACGAAACATGCTGTGCCTGTCCTTCCTCCTGCTTGTCATTCTGTACCATAGACTCCATGGACTCTTCCACTTGAGTTGTTCTGTTCTCTGGTCTAGAAGAAGTACCTGGTGTTTGATCTTTGTTGGCCCCTTGCTTTTTCTTGGAAGGCTCTTTCTTTTCTGATCTTTCCTTTCTCTTCGAACCTCTCGGATGGAGATTGCCTTCACTGGCACATCGAAGGTTACCTTCACCTGAATTCCTAGGATTAGGATTGCCTTCACTCACACTAGCTCCACCTTCGGCTGGTTTCTCTTCCAAAGTAAAAGACATAGCTATGCCTTGTTCTCTTAACTTCTGATGCTGAATGTCAACCCATCTGCGAGTACAAGACAAGACTGGTGCCATCAAAGTATCTAAATCCACGATCCCGGGCTCATTCCAATCCAACCTTATTGTTTTGCTTTCTCTATCATAGGAAGACTGGATATGCCTGCCATTGTCCTGAGCTTGGTCGGCCACTCTGTAAATCCTGCATTTCCTGATGAAATCCAAAGGCAATCTAGAATGTATCTTTCGTTTCACTTCAAGATCATCTAGGAGGTTCATCATAAAATCTTCAATTTGATGCTCATGTCTAAATCTTCTATCGACCGTCTCCTTTAAATGTCCATGTGGATCAAAACTCTCTCTCCAAGCAAAAGATGAAAAAGAATACAAGGCTAACTCCTTCTCTGCGTCATCCATGGCTAAGACATTAGGACATACCTCAACTGAATTACCCAAAATAATAGGTACTTGGACTCCATTCTGATGTCTGTGTCTGAATGCCTTTACATATGCTGCCAACTGCCTTGTTACTTCAAGTAACACAATTCTGTTTGTCGGATACCTCGGCAACATGTATGGAGTTAAAGGACATCCATGCACTCTAATGTAAGTAAACTTGGGAAACTGAATGAACCAAGCACCGTACCTCTTGATGAATTCCTGGGCGTCCTGAGATAATCTATTGTGAATCCCTCCTTGCAACGTCCTCGTGATGTTCATCGTGAAGGTATCATTGACTAACTTGTAGTTTTTCCCTGACGGATGATGCAAGTAGGTATAAGATTCACAAGCTCTGACCTCGCCGGGTCCTCTTCCAATCACTCCTCTGTGAGGTAGACCTGCATACTCAACACTCCTGATCAAAGCATAGATGACGTATGAACTCATGTGGAAGGACCTAGTAGCCCTGAGTCTCCTCAACTGTACGTCTAAGCAATGGCTAATTATCCTAGCCCAATGTATTGTACCCTTTCCTTGAACAATCACCTGGATGAAGTAAAACATCCACTTCTCAAAATAGAAGGCATGAGGTGCTCCTGTAACTCTGTTGAGCATAGTAATCAAATCTCTGTACTCCTCCTGGAAATCAATCCTGTGCGGTGTGTTTGGTACCTTGCTTAGACGGGGACGACTCTTGAGTAGCCAGTTCTTGTTGATTATGCTTAAGCAAGCATCTGGATCATCGTCGTACACTGATCTGACTCCTTCAATGCTCTTGTATATCATGTCCCTGTGCTCTGGAAGATGGAAAGCTTCACTTATAGCTTCCTCTGAAAGGTACGCCAAAGTGTTTCCCTCATTGGACACAATTGTCCTGGACTGTGGATTGTAGTGACGGGCACACTCGATCATCAACTTGTGGCACTGAATAGCTGGAGGAAAACCGACCGCCTTGATGATGCCACTCTCTATTATTCTCCGGGCGACAGGTGATGGCTTGCCAATGTAAGGGACCTCTCGAAACTTCTTCGTGCTAAAGTTCCCCAAGTTTGTATCTCCAATGTTGCTCCACTTCGACACGATCTTGGTCTCCACTTCTTCGGTCTTCTGATCTTCTTTCATGAGAGCTGAGCGACTGGTGGATGCTCCCGCCTTCGGGGTCGCCATACCTACGCACCATTTCATTATAAGAACTTGATTTTGCAATAAATAACATAGATTAGAGAGAGAAGTTTTTAGGAAACGTCATGATAAGTCTCTAGAGTTATCATTTCCTAAAACAACGATTGAGCTAAGAGAACCAAAATTCAAAACTTCAAAATTTAAAATATGACGATGAATGAATAAAAGCAATAAAATCAAATCGCCATACCTCAAAAGAGAGCTAACTCTAGAATGCAAAAAGACAAAATTCGCCTAGGCAAAATTGAGGTATAAATGATCTTCAATGTTATCTCCTCAAAAGATCAACTTCGCCACCTTTGTCTTCAACGTGATCTTCAAGTTCGCCTTTGATGTGGTCTTCAACTCTTGGCAAATTCACTCAAATGAAGTATCGCACCACCTTTGATGTATTAGCGCCACCTTTGGTTTGAATGGAATTCGCACCCCTTCAAGCACACTTCGCACTATCTTCTTTCTCCTTAATCCGCATGTAGAGGGATAAAAATAATGATGTGAAAATAATAGTTTTCACCCCCCTATATATAGCGCTTGCACCTCAATTCATCCCTTAGGCCGACTTGATAAAATATAGCAATTTTGAACGATTTTTAAATGATTTTTAATTAAATAACAAGGCCGACCTACATGCCAAAGCGCTCCAATTCGATTTTTTATAGATTAATTAATAATTAATTAAATGCCTTTCGTTTTTAATTTATAAATTTCGATTTTTAATAAAGGCAAAATAATTAATAAATGATCAACACCATATTAAATGCTAATTTAAATAGGATTTTCAATTTTATCGAACTTAGCATTTAAGGGAAATTTGAAATGTTTATTTGGCGCCAAAATTATGAAAATGAAAGGGACGTACCTCATCGCCCTGGTCCCTTGGAGAGGGACAGGAGCGATTCATGATTTTTGTCTTGATTCTTGCAACTTCAATGTTCATCTCCTTCCTTTCCATGTTCAATATCGATCATTTTGATGGGTCCTTTGAGTTAGATCGTCTTGCATGTGTGCTTAAGTGCCTTTGGATGTTCATCGCCCTGGTCCTTGTCCAAAGGACAGGAGCGATCTCCATGTTTTCATGTTCAATATGCATTTTTGATCCTCGAACTTTCATTGTGAAGCGAATAACATCTTTGCTCGTTTCTTCTACGCTTGTTCCATTTGTTTTCATGAAGTGTTCGGACGTTTAGAGGGATCATCGCCCTTGTCCCTTGGAGAGGGACATGAGCGATCCATGTCTTTCTCTTTAATCTTAGCAACTTTAAACTTCGATCTTTGTTGTGATGTCTTCCAAACGCCGTCCCTCACCTTGTCCCTCCTCGCCTTGCCTTGACTTTGAAGGAATATGAGTGTTTTTGATGGGATCACCTTGGTCCTTGTCCAAAGGACAGGAGCGATATGAGCTCTTTAGCATGTTTAACAATGTTTGGACGTTCAAAACACTTGCATGTCCTCTTCAAAGAACGCCTTGGACCTTGCATAACCTTGCGAAGCTTTGACTTGGCATGAACTTGGAGCAAAACGAAGAATCCAAAGCAAATCGCCCTGGTCCCTTGGAGAGGGACAGGAGCGATATGGTCTCTATGTTTAATTTGATGATCATTTTACGTTCAAAATCCTTTTGTATCACCCTCTAATCATGCCATGGACCTTCTACAATCTCGCAAAACTTTGACCTTACGTAAATCTTGCATGAAGTGGCCAATATATCCAACATCGCTCTGGTCCCTTCCTGAGGGATAGGAGCGAAGTTCATCATTATGTGCTTGTTCTTGTTTTTACCAACTTGCAATCATCTTCATTACGTGAAATGATGTCCTTTTGACCCTCTTGGTTGCTCGAAACTTGTTTACCTTTTGAAATTTACGCCATTATAGAGATATCGCTCTGGTCCCTTCCTGAGGGACAGGAGCGATCTGGGTATTAGAGTGTAAATCTCTTTATTGTGATGACCTTTAAGCGCTTGTGCTCGATGAAGATGTCTTGAAATGTCCTTGCCACCCTCGTTCCTTGTCTTAGAAGGTCTTGAACTTGGAGGAACGGCCTTGAACCACCGTATCGCCCTGGTCCCTTGGAGAGGGACAGGAGCGATCCATCCCTTGTGGCCTTCATTCCACTTTGTCAGGTCCCAAATTTATATTCAACGGACTCGTCATGCTCTACCCCATTCATCCATGCCTTGATATCGTCTGCAACTTGGCAAGAAAATCAATTATAACAAAAATCGCTCTGGTCCCTTCCTGAGGGACAGGAGCGAACTAGGCCTTTTGGGACCCTTGCAGACGTTTTAGAATCTTCAATTTGTATTCAATGCGTTCATCTCACACTCTTCCTTGCCTTTGAACGTAAACTTGTCTTGATTTTTGCCTGGATTTTGCCCAATGAAGGACATCGCTCTGGTCCCTTCCTGAGGGACAGGAGCTATAAGGTACTTCGCTCTGGTCCCTTCCTGAGGGACAGGAGCGAACTTTGCATTCTGGACCCTTCTCCTTCGTGTTTGCATCTCAAATTATATTCATCTGGTAAAGCATCTCCCTTTGGACCCCTTCAAATCATCAAGTCGTCGAAATCTCGCAAGGACAAGGCAAAATTTGATTTGTAGCTCCGGTCCTTCACTGAGGGACAGGAGCGATTTTCCTCCTGGAGGCATTTCTGTGTTCATGAAAATCTTCAATTTATATTCAATGGAAAGATCTCGCCTTTCCCATCACTTACAATTCGTAATTCATCTGAACTCTGCAGGAATAGTGCGATATTTGAAAACGAGCTCCCGTCCTTCACTGAGGGACAGGAGCGAATTTGCTCCTACAGGCCAAAATAACATGATTTTTCACATTTAAACACTTCACAAGGCGAAAACAAATCATTTCAAATGCCTAGGATCAAAAATCATAAAGGTCAAAATTTGGTCAAAAATATTCAATCAGACAAAAATACACATTTCACTTTCAACACTTAGACAAATTAAGCTTTGCATCAACATTCCAATTGAACATTAAACCATTCTGGCGAATTTATTGCATTCAAAATTAGCATCCTAGAAAAGGAAGCTCGAAAGCTCTCAAAAACGACTGGATTTTGGCCTGAAAAGACAAAAATAAAAACCCTAGGGGTTGACCCTAAATCCAGACAACTAACTGACTAACAAAATCCTAAAAAACGAAGCAAAAGGCGAGCAAAAAGAGGGGGGGGGGTCCCCATTTGCGATGGGGCGATGTGTGAAATGGTCACAACAAGATGCAATTGCTGGATCTAGTTCAAATTTGCTAATGGCTTCATGAAACCCTTTCATAATTTCCAAATCAGCTTGTCGATCAATATGAAATAGCTTAGTCTCCAAATAGCAAGCTGCTGCATGTAAAGGTGTGTGCATCATTTTCCATCTGGAATCAATTGCTGCCCATATCTCCATGTACTCTGCATCTACATTATTTAGTGCTCTTTGAATAGCTTCCTTACAACGATCCATGCTTTCATAAAGCATGCCAAGGCAAGGTTTGTCACCATCAACCATACGAAACACACCAACAATTGGCTCACATATACTCAAAACCTTTGTTCCACTTTAGAACTTCAAAAAAGCTCTAAGTCATCAAGAGCACTTGGCTCAGTTGGTGTAGCATAAACCATAAGAAACATGTGAAATCACGATTGCGAAGATGTTTTCTTTTTTAAAAAGTTACAATAAAAATTTAAGACTTTAGAACTTCAGAAAAGCTCTAAGTCATCAAGAGCACTTGGCTCAGATGGTGTAGCACCATCATTTGTACCACTATCCAATTCCTCATCAAGAAAGTCAGGCTCATCTGCAACTGGCACTTCTATGTCTTGTGGAATGCGTTGTTGTGAAGAAGATGTGGAGTCACTTGGTGATTTCTTCATGAACAATTTCAAATTGCTGCAAATGTAGGCAAGATCTCCCAACTTTCCAGACAACAATTTGTTCCTCTTCTTGGAATGGATATGGTCAAAGCAACTCCAATTCCTCTCACAAGCTGATGAACTTGCTTCCTGACTCAGTATTCTAATGGCAAAGCGTTGAAGTTCAGGAGTTTGTGCTCCATAGCTCATCCACCATCCATAACTATGCACCGCATCTCGTGTCATATCATATTTGGCTCCTGCTACTCCAAACAACCCTTTTGCTCTCTTGTATAGCCAATTTTAGTCTTTGATTAGAGATGCAATTGCTGGATCTGGTTCAAATTTGCTAATGGCTTCATGAAACCCTTTCATAATTTCCAAATCAGCTTGTCGATCAATATGAAATAGCTTAGTCTCCAAATAGCAAGCTGCTGCATGTAAAGGTGTGTGCATCATTTTCCATCTGGAATCAATTGCTGCCCATATCTCCATGTACTCTGCATCTACATTATTTAGTGCTCTTTGAATAGCTTCCTTACAACGATCCATGCTTTCATAAAGCATGCCAAGGCAAGGTTTGTCACCATCAACCATACGAAGCACACCAACAATTGGCTCACATATACTCAAAACCTTTGTTCCACTTTCCCAAAAGCTACTATTTAAAACAATTTGCTCTATGTTCTTGCCTTTGGCACTATTAGAAAGCGCTGAATTTTCCCACTCATTGGAACAAACGACAGATCTCAAAGCTGCTTTCTCTTCAACAATTCTTTTCAAAGATATAAAATGAAGCAAATCTTGTGTCACAAGGCCTCAACAACTCCCTAGATGCATGCTGCCTGTAAAGACTCAATGTGAGACGATGATTTCTTATGAAGTTTGCAATTGCTCTCCCTCTATGAATTGCTTCATGTATCCATGGAAACTTAGCCAAATCATGAAGCAACAAATCCAAACAATGTGCTGCACATGGACTCCAATATATTTGTGGGTATTTCTCAACAATCAGTTTTCCAGCTCCCACACAATTTACTGCACTGTCAGTTACCACTTGAACCACATTTTCCACCTCTACTTCAAGAATGGCTTCCTCTAATATTTGAAATATGTATTTAGAAGTTTTCTTGTGGTTCATGGTGTCAATTACTTTCAAGGAGGCGACACCTTCAGGACAAGCCGCCAAAACATTGATCAATGGCCTTTGACATATATCTGACCATCCATCGCTCAATATGGTGCAACCTGTTGCCTTCCAAGAGGCTTTGACCTCAGCTAGTTTCTCAGTCACTCTTACTTTTGACCTCTCCAAAAGACTTGTCTTGAAAGCCTCAGAAGTAGGAGGTGTGTACCCTTTGCCAAACTCTGCAACTTTTTGAATTGCATTGCGAAAATACGGACTTCTAGCTTCATTGAATGGAATAGCACTTGTGTAAAACAAATCTGCTAGTGCATCATCCACCTGTTGTTTCTCTACTGGTTTCCAAAGACTTTTCAAAGTTCCACTCTCTTTGGATGCCTATGTGGCCTTGGGTAGACTTGAAGAGGAAGACATAATAGATGTGGATCTAGATACATCCTCTTCAATTTTCTGTTTCTTTTGTGCTACCTGTATCTTTCTTGAAATCGAAGGGGCTTGCTCTTTGTCTAAAATAGCTCTAATTTCTTTGGACACATTTGGACGTGCAGTAACACCTCCACCTTTACCCCCTGAAATACCAAGCAAGTGGTCCCTTATCCTTGTTAAAGTTCCGGTATAAACTTTCGGGCACAAGTTACAATGAAGATAAGTATTATTGTGGGTCACATGTTTCCATCCCTTTGAAGTTGATTTGTTGGGAGTCATTACAATCTGTCCAATTTAGAAGAAAAATGATTTTTGATATTTAAAACATGGATTAAATTTTATTTAAAAACATTAAAACAAAAAATATACATGTTAATTTTTAGCTCCAAAAAGAAAAATAATTCAATAAGTTTAAAACTTTATTTAAATATAATATTTGTTATATTTAACTCTAAAAAACATATATATAATAAAATCATTGTAATAAAGCTTTCAAATAATTAAAATATATACAAGTATTATAATACGTTTATAAAAAAATCTTCCACCTTTATGCTAAACTGTAATAAAAGTCATTGTAATAAAATATATAGTAAAAGTCATTGTAATAAAATATATAATAAAAATCATTAAATCATCATAATAAAATATATACAAGTATTATAATACTTGTATATATTTTTTTATAATAATGAAAAAATTGACTAATAAAATATATAACACAATAATATTTCTTCAAAAAAATTTATAAAACTATAAAAATAAATTATATCACTATCGAATGCACAAAAAAAAATCAATGGCAAAGGAAAAAAAATGAATCGGGCGGGCGCCTACCTGAACACGGCAAAACTGCGAACTGGGAACTTGGCTTGGCTATGGCAGCGACGGTAGTGGTGGCGACCCTTCAGGCAACGCAACGACGGTCAACAGACAACGCAGCGATGGCAAGGCTTGCAGTGACAACGACCCTTCAGGCTTGCAACGATGGCGACCCACTTTGAGTTCCGCCGAAAAAATACAGCTACGACGACCCACGCACAATGGGAGTTCTGTGTTTACAGAGGCAGAGATGAACCTTTTATAAAAAAAATACACCGACAATCTTAAAAAACCCTAAACGTGTTTAAAAACCCCCCCAAAATAAACGCTTTTTAAATGTTCGCTTTAATTTCAAAAAATGACGTCTGGCCGTACGATTTTTGGGCTGAATTTGAACGTATTTTTTTAAGAGGTTTGAAATTTGATCAAAATTGACCTTCATGCTTGAAATACGGCGATTTCTGTGACTTAGTGCAAAACTATGGTTGAATCTAGTTTGTGGAGTTTGGTAAATTAGATTTAAAGCTGCAATTATCTTTCATGATGAGCTCAACCTACAATATTAGGCTTTGATATAACCTGCATGAATGCAAGGCAGATTTTCTGGGTATTCCCATTAATGTAAATGTGCTTTAGGGTTTATGAGGTTTGGTTTTACAACCGAGTTGTTAATGTTGTGGGTAGTCATTGATACACATTTAGGGTTTGTATTATTAATTCCGTCAACTATTTACCATAAATATTTGATTGTGACAATATAAGCTATACCAGAGCAGCTGATTTAAAATAATATTTGCAGAAGGTTTGATAAATATTTGCAGTCATATTTAGCAAGGAGATTACATCTGTCTTGACACTAGAGCCTAGAGCAATAGCTTTGGCTTTGTTGTCGGAAGCTTTTTCCATGTGAATGGCATTTGGAATAGTCATATTGCTACATACATCTTTGATTATTCCTCCTTCACGCATCCTAGGGTTTCCTTTGGAGGTCCCTTCAAAGTTGTGTAAGGCTTTGTGATGCAGAGCAGGGTGGTTGTATTTAACCAACTCAAACGACTCTTTGCCAAAATCCTAACACTTCAAATAAAGTGATTTTCTTCACAATTTGACCCTAGGCCTTGTAGGACAATGAACAGGGTTTTTCTAGCATAATTTCCCAACCAGGTCTCAAATCCAGAATCTGATCACCATTTAGGATACCCTTTTTGGCATTTGACAACATATTTTGAAATAGACAGGGGTTACTTTGGAGTGAAGGGCTCAAAAATTGACTGTCCTATTTCTCCAATAGGCTTGTTTAGGACAGCAAATTGGGTTTTTTGGCCATAATTTTCAGTGCAGACACAACATAAAAAATGTAAACATATTTTCAGACACCCATTTGGACCTTATACAACATATCTCAGAACCAAGGTAGGTTACTTTGTACAGAATGCTTCAAAACTTGACTGTTCTGCTTGTTGACTAGATTTAATTAGACAAATATGCATGCAAGAGAAAAGAACAGTCACCTATATCTTTCACAAATCAAAGAAATAGGCCAATTGCTCCGGTGAGACTGAAAAGGACCTTATTACAGACCTTTCCTCCAATTCTTATCAAAATCCAATGGTGGAAATAAGAGTTATGCCATTTTTTCCAAACTAGTAAACCCTAGGTAGAGTTCCAGGAAGCCTGCACTAAAATTGCCATAACTTTCGCCAAACTTAATGAAATTCAACCAAACCAAAACCAAATGAAAGGTAACTCATTTATCTTTCCAACCATACCACATTCAGGTCGTACAAATTCCGTACATATCTGTACCCATCAAGAAAACAGCAAAGAAGCGTTCAGAAAATGCAGGAAAATAGAATTTAATTGCTTCCAATCTTTACAAAACATCAAAAACCCCCTTGTTCTTGACCATACAAGGCCTTTTAAACCGTTTTCAACAGATCCTCAACAATCACTAACTACCTTTCAAATTACAACTGTTCAATTTCCCACATTTACAACTTATGGCTCTTCATATTCTATGTTTTGCAATTTTTACAACACTTAGCAAAATTGACAACTTGTGCAACTTGACACTCCAACACACCTAGCGACCTAATATGGACTCCAGCACACATAACATAGTCTTAAATGACCTTATTACATGGAAGAACATCAAACAAAACCAAAATGCTAATTTTGAACCTACTAAACCTAGGGTGCTCCTGCACCACTTTGCCATTTAATGGGGGTTCCCTTTTTTCATTTTTCCTATCCTGCTTAACATTATTTAGTGGGAATCTTTTTTTGTTTGTTCGCTATGAGGTATTTGTTTGATTTATTTATCTAATTCAAAACTTTATTGAATCTTATTTTGAACTTTTTCTAGAAGTTGGTAGAACTTTCAAAGTCTTAGTTTATTGCAGTTCAAAGTTCAAAAATAAATCACAAGATATGTGACAGAAATAAATTTTCAATCACGTACCAAAATCAAACTGAATCTCAGATCCTGGTGATATGATTTATACATCTGTCAAGGGGCAAGTTCAAGAGGAAGCAGTTTAAGTGTACAGTGACATTTATTATACCTTTTGTATTCTTTTCCTTACGATTCAGAGTAAAAAAATACTAGTTTCACAGCTACTCATATTGAAGCCCTCTAAATCTTAATTCCAGCGGTAAAAATGGATATGAAACCTGTGGCTTTATGACAAAGAAATGAAGAAAATAATAGAGGCATGTCCAGCATTTTAATTACTGTTTTGAGAAATCAACTTAAGTCCTGTTTAGCAATTAAAAGATGGACACCCAAACGACTATAACATGACAAGATGAGAATAATGGGCCGAGCTCTAGCCGCAGATATTAACTAGACTTGAGTTGATCTGATTAATGACAGAAGGCTTTTCAGGAATCTTCTATCATCTCTATGCTATTCTTTCCAATAAACACCCAGGTCAATTGCGTGCAATCACCTATAACAACTCCAACAAGCTTGTCTTGTCCTAAAACAATTGAATGCAGATGTGAAACCCCAAGGTCTTATTTTCAATTGTGCTAGCATGGGTTCTAGTGATAGTGCGTTGTTAACCATAAAGATAGTTTAAAGTCACCTGCAGCAATGTTGCTGGTGCTTTGTGGTGCAGCAATTTCACATGCAACAAAGGTCACTAGTGTTTCAAATTGTCTTAACTGAACCTAGTAGTTTGTCAACTGTTGTCTAAGTATCCAACAGATACACTCGATAGCCTGTATTAATGTTTTTTCCTGTTGGGGTGATCCTATTGCTTGCTTGCATTAATGCTGTAGGTGCGGCACCTGCGGCAATGTTGCTGGTGCTTTGTGGTGCAGCAATTTCACATGCAACAAAGGCCACTAGTGTTTCAAATTGTCTTAACAGAACCTAGTAGTTTGTCAACTGTTGTGTAATTATCCAACAGAAACACTTGATAGCCTGTATTAATGGTTATTCCTGTTGGGGGTGATCCTATTGCTTGCTTGCATTAATGCTGTAGGTGTGGCTGAATGGCTAGGGCATGCAATTGAGCAAGTTTGGTAGCATTCAACAGCTGCACAAAAGACATAAACTGCCATGTGGGTATTTGTTGGTGGTAGCAGATTTTGAATCAACAAGAGAGAGGAAGTCAAGGGGGCAGTTTGTGTTTGCAATTATCGTGTTCCCTCTAATTGGGACAACTATTCATTGCCCTTGATAATAACTATTTCCTTGATGGGAGGCACCATTTTGTCTTTTTGACAGTGACTGTTTTCCCTTGATTGGGTGACTTTAATCCCAGACAACAATGTTTTTACGCTTTTTAGTGTGTGATTCTTCATCTTTCCTTTCAGATTACTAACTGCCCAGGCGTTTTTTCCTCTTCTGAGTGCATCAGATCTTATTTCTTGGTGGGTGTGCATTTCATCATGTTGGACACTGTTTTCCTATTGTTGGTGGCCCTCTTTTCTTGACCTAGGACTGTGACTATTTTCCTTGCTAGGTGGCATTGGTTTGTCCCCTTGACGATGGCTGTTTACTCACTACTGAGCAGCAACAGTTCAGGGCAGCAATCATCCACTTTCCTAGCCGGTGCATATTTGAATGGGTAGACAGAAGGTGTAGAGACAAAAGTGGACGAAATGGAGGGAAGAGAAGCCTTCCTGTTATTTGATAGCAGAAGCCATTATATGAGAGATGATTGGCTGACAGTGAATGCTGAAATTCCATGATGGGCTGGTTGGTAGAGATTGCTGGAGCCACGCAGAGGTTGACTGGTTAGGAGAGTGAAGGAGGAAGTATGTTACTGCAAATGTGGCGAAGCAGCTCCCTTTAGGCATCTAGATTGAGTGGTCGTTGTTGTCCCATTTGGTAGTGGTAATAACTGATTTATAGTAGGTTGTATACTGAGCCAATGGGGCTAATTCACCTAGGTTTTGGACAGTTCCATGTGTGGAATAGCAGAATCCTTTTCATGGAGTTGGAGGTAGAAATCTATCACTCATTAGGGAGGCTTTGGTCCTTAATTTCCATTGCTGGGAATGTCGCTGTATTTAAATGTCATCTTTAAGGCATATATGGATCTGATTGAACTTGGTTTGGTGAAGTAGAGCTTCTGTAAAAATTGAGAGGCAACATATAAACATGCAGGACTCTGGATTACTGGCTCAAGGAGCAAATTCTTGCTCTTTGTGGAGTTTAATCCCATTTGAATGTTTTTCCACAGTTAACTTTGTCTCTGAAAATGTGTGATTGCAAGGTTCTTTTATTTCCACATGTTTGAAGTTCTCTATGTTTTCCCTTTATTTGCTATAGTCATTATGTTTGGCATCCATTATAGGCTGTGTTGGTGTGTGTTGAGATAATTTTGAGAGCTTCTCATTAAAGCCATTTGTTGATGATTGAGTGTGACATAGCTACCCTAGTTTATGGATCACTAATAGCTCCCATTAGGGCCTCTAGTGGAGTTTGGAGGCAGGAATTAAGGTCTTCAAGTCCTAGGGTCCTTTTGGTGCATGCCATTTTTTATAATTTTGAACCAATTGTTGATAAATCTTTTCAATCGCTTGAAAATCAAATCATCAATTTATGCTGCTGAGATCCTAATTGCTGAAGACAAAAATGACAAAAGATACAAAAATCTAGGGTTTTATCAAGGGTTTGTGAATTTGTTTTTTGTGGGAGTCTGCAGATAGAGCTCATGAAAAACTTGTGAGTTGCAGGTGAGACTCACTGACTAGCTTGGCAAGAATTTGGTCTTCGGATTTGCTTGCAAGTTCTCGTGAGTTTGGCAAGAACCCATACCATGTTTGCAAATTATGGGTAAAATTGCATGCTAGAATCTATCCAAAGTAAACAATTTTTGGTAGCCCTGTTTACTTAAAGATGCTGGATGTGAGATTGTGATCAGATGAGAGCTTGATTGTTCATATGGGTGCTCACTATTATAGTTTATTGTAGCCGAGATGTGATTATATCTTGAATTATGCCCCCTGATTGAGAATATAAGCATCCAACATGTCCCCATTGATTGTGCCATCAAACTCGGAAACAGACAATGTGATGTACAACACAAAACAGTTTGTGCAATTGGGCTGGTGAAAGGAATGAAAATGGTAGTTCAGTGGTTGCCCCATGAGATGCTGTAACATTTTTGTGATCAGCTGCATAAAGAAGAGTTGAAATGAAGTTTTCTGCTGTTGGTCGTGGATCTTTTGAATGAATAATTGGAGCAAATTGGAATTTTGGCTGGAGTTTGGTGGATTTACTGAACTGCTCATCAAAAATGGGAGGCCAGATCTATAGAAATTTGATGAGCAGAAATTGAATCACTTATTTGAAAATATAAACTGGCAACTTAAGTCTAGACATCTAGCAATCTGGAATTCCAAATACACAATCTGTGAATTAAAGACTAGAGAAACTCAAAAATTCAGAAATGGGAAGGGTCTGATCGTTAGGCTTTGGTACGAATTGATATGACTATTTCTAAGTCATGAATATATGTTATAGAAGCCTATATATGCGGGATAAAAATCTCTCAGTGACATTTCATTATCCTAGTTGTCTGTCCACTTCTAATTTATATTATTGCCTTTACTATTTTAGCTGCTCCAGTTGTTGGCCTATAGTATAGTTCATTCCCGGTGGATCCTTTATATTTACTCCAGATGTGAGTAGTTTTAATTCATCACTTCCTGCCTATTTAAACTGTTTTATCTGTCAACCTAGCTTTTTATAATTTAATTATTCCCATCTACTTGCATATTGATATGATTCATAAATATTTGATAATTATCAATTTATCATTAAAATATTCACTATATTAGATGTCCTCATCATAAATGGGGCTTATTTTTTTCCTTATATTGATTGGAATGAAATATAAGAAATCTGCCAGACGAGCATGAATTGAAGGAACACTTAACCATAACATTTTTTAGTAGGGCACCAAAGCTCTCTATGTCAATGCTTGATGCTTTTGACTCACTGCTTCTCACTGTTTACACTCATAATTGTTTTTCACTTTAGTGTTTTCTGTTTATCCTGATCTGCAGACAAGTATTGATATGGCTACAGCATTGCATCAGCAGAAACTGTCCCTAGAAAAAGACAGAAAATAGTTATCCTGGGAAACTATCTATTGTGTTTTTCTCACTATAATCAATTTTGACAAGACGTGAACAGTTATCAGATATGAATAGATTCTTACTGGCAAATGTTTTCAACTAGCTTTTGGTTCAACCTTTATTCAGTATTCTCTTCTCACCAGTTTTCATTGTGTGCTTTTCTGTGACAAGACCTGAATGGTTATTAGATGTGCTAAACTTGTTATTGTCAAATCCTTTCTGCTAGCTTTGCTTCTGGTTTAAATTTTGTTCTGTATTCTCTTTTCCATAGTTTCCATTCTCCATTTTTCTTTGACAATGTTGTTATTTTTTCAAATTTAATACATTTTCTAAAATTATTGTGACCTTCACTGTCATTTTACCTGAACTTTTCTAGTACAGTGGGTCATTACGAGGAAACATATTCAGTGTATCAATATTTTTCTGTGAAATGGCAAATGATAGAGCAAATATGGCCTCATGAAAGGGCAAATGATAGAGAGGCTTTCCAAATTTCCAAAAATTGAACCATTGAGCTTCTCAGGAAGGTAGAGATCTGGAGGAAAGTCTGAAAAAGACAAAGGCGTGCTCCCCAGGAAGAAAAAACAGTGGATATTGAAGCTTCCACTGTTGGACCGAATGAATACCCTTAAAAGATTCCTGAGAAAGGTGACTCTGAGGTGGGCGTGTAGGTCAAACTTATTGGCTTGTCAGCACAAACAGTATCAGGGCGTCAAGTTGATTCAGCCACAACAATTCATACAAGGAGAGAAACATAAGAGGTGTCTGGCTGCAACAAAATACTTTTACAAAACTCATCGTAGGTATTTAAGGGGCTAGTGGCATTCTGACAATCAGGAAAAATTCTCTACCCCCTGGCTCACGTACCCATGCTATAGCAGCAGCAGAACCACCATTATCCAAAAGAAACCTGATCCTTGTGCCTGTGCTACCAATGCCCAGCTCTCCAGCCACCTTGGCTGGCTGTGATTTGAGCACCAAAAAACTCTTTTGGAGGGCAAACTGGCCCTGCAGAGAGTTTTCTTTTTCTCCTTTTATATCCGAGTCATTACCAGCTGGGCCTGAACTTTCACCTGTTATCACTGTCACAATAACAGCACTAAAGCATTTATTATTACTATTTTTAAGGATGAAATCTACTATTTTTAATATTTTAGCCTTTCTCCACTAGCTGCTTTAACCCAGTGCATGTTCCAGGCAGTAGCAAAATACGTATTTTTACTTATAAATACTATAGTGAAGTTTCTGTCTGTTGAATTCTTCCAGCTTGATGTTTTTTTGCGCGTTTATAATGTTCAATTTCAATATAATGTCAGTAGTTGATAAGCTAACACTGTATTCCCAGATTATTAATTAGCAATGATAATGAGAAATTGTGTCTTGCCTAAGGTAGGCAAGTGATTGGCTTTGCTGTTGTAAAACATTACTGTAGTCTCTTAAATGCCTTTCATAATGAAAGTATATATTTACAACGAGTTCTTTTGCAACGAATTGCCCTCAGGTATGGGACTTAGGTGGTCAAGAACGTCTTCGAGCATCATGGGCAACATACTACCGAGGCACAAATTCTGTTGTGGTAGTTGTTGACAGTACAGATAGGGCAAGGATTGCAATTATCAAAGATGAGCTTTTTAAACTCTTGCAGCATGAAGATCTTGAACATGCAGTTTTGCTTGTCTTTGCCAATAAGCAGGACCTTAAAGAAGCAATGACTCCTGCAGAGATTAGTGATGCTCTATCTTTACATTCTATAAAAAATCATGATTGGCACATACAAGCTTGTTGTGCTCTAACAGGGGAAGGACTATATGATGGGCTGGGCTGGATTGCACAACGTGTGACTGGATCCAGTTAACTTCTGGAATTAAATGTTCTATTTTCATGTAAGATGTTTTCTTAATTCTTGGTCCTTAATTGTTAAGGCAATGAATCCGTGGTTTTCTAAAAGCAATCTGTTTTTTGAGCTGCCCTTTGCATTGCTCTTATAAATAAATTAATGGCTTGGATTGTGTTTCCTTTGTAGTAACAATTTATCCACAGAACATGCTGCCTCTTATAGGTATGCACACTTGCATTAGCCAACTACCCTGTTCAGTGCTCAAAATTATGATTTATTAATTTTTTATGAGTTGCTCTCGTCAACTATTTTGTGGAAGACTCTAAGTCCCCATTCACATCTAGTGCAAAGTTTGAAATCCAGGATAAATACTATATTCTTTAGACTTACAAGTCAAACGCACCATCCTTTGTGGGAAATCCCTTTTGCTTCATCTAAGCATTCTCTGCAGGCACATACATTAGGCATTTTGGTTACTAAATGATGATGATTGACTTGAAATAATACAGCCAGGGTATATTTCACTCAAACTAGGTATTGCAGGTTTCAAAACCAAATTATGCATAAGGTGCATTGCACATCAGTAGTCATTGATACTAAATAATTTTAATGATTATTAGGTTACTATATGATTTTTATAGAACATGACAAATTATTAATATTTAAATGGTGCACATCATATTAATTATTGCAATGATAATATCAGTCTATTTTAGTGTGAGTTAACGAAAGCCTTTGGAGGCCAGCCTAGGCAAACGAATGTAGCATTCTATTTCAGCTAGTTTAGGCAAATGATTGTGTGAAAGTCATAAAATGACAGGCAAACTATCTCTTTGAAAGGTGGAATGTTGGAACTCGTTTTACATGTGAGGGGAGAGTCACTCTCAATGGTCTTCTAGCTAGGTTGCTACAAGAAGAGTGTAACCGTTCAACATACATCATTTACCTCTTGGGCAAATTAATAATGTATCTTAAAGTAGGGTGTGCTTATAAAGTGTGCAATTAATGCTACTTCCAATCAAACCTCTGTTGTCAAAAGGTCATCAATAACTGAGTCCGGAAATACTACAGTTAAGAAAGTGCGGAGAAGGATGAGCTGAACATTTTAAATTGTCCTTTTTAATTTGATTGCAATTTGTAAAAAGGGAAAAATATTGTGGTTTTGCAATTCTGTAAAAAAGTATTTTATGAGCGATTCTATAATGTCTAGCGTGAGTTGCTTCTACTAGACAGTCAGCCAGTTCAATTGGACGATGTATCATTTTTTGCCATTGGTCATTTTCCTAATTGGAAACTTCTTAACAAGTAAAATCTTAAACTTGAGCATTTCATTATTGAAATTCAGCTTTCTTTTTACTTGATAAAATTCCTTAGGTCATGTGATGTTTTCAAATATTCCACACGCATAACGAATATGTATGGGGATGGCAATTTTTTTGCGTAAGCAATGAGGTTTGTTTCATGATGCACACGGGAGAAAGTGTTCATATGGTTCAATTCTATAGAGTTCATTTCAGTAATAAATTAGTTTATCAATATTTTATATAGAAAAGAGAATCAATACAAAAAAAAGATCATATTAAACTCAATATCATAGCAAGCATAGCTGTTCCCATTAGTGGAAGTATTTTTAAATTCAATATCATAAAATCTAGCCACAATGTATATCATCTGTTCATGCCAACTCGCAACGAATAAATGTACTCTTAATTTGTTTTGGCATATCAGTACATTCCCAAGGAATTAGGTTAGCAGTAGGAAATACCGTGCAATTTTTAATAACCATTTCTTGTAACTAGAAGAGAGGAAAAGGTTGAGGAGCCCCTATTTTTTTTTTTGTTTGAAATTTTATAAGATGCACAGTTTTCATTGCTTCTACTTAAATAGAATATTTTTTTTTATATTAAGTTGACATAAAAAATAACAAATACAAATTTAGAAAAATCTCCCGATGGCTTGCGCAACAGCTCTCCCGCCTCATGCCTCCACAATGGGCACATTTGGGTGTCCCTACTCTTGTGGATGAGGGTGTTGTCTTCCAAGTTGTGGATCCAAGTTCTAATGCCCCTCTGGTTGTGGGTGGGTCATGGGTTGTTGCTGATGACAGTGGTCCTACCAAGGCTATTGCGAGTGTTGCTCATTCTCTCAGGCTCAGAAAGACCCTATTACTGAAATGTCAAGCTTGAAAATGTGGTTGAAAATAGATAGGGTCAGAAAGACCTTGTCATCCAGCTCCTTCTGAAGCTGAAATGTCAAGCTCCCTTTGAAGCGGAAAAGACCACGATCCTAGGACCTAGAACATGTGTAGCCTTCACCTCTTTATTGCCGGTTCCCATTGAGTTAGTCCTGTAGCCGAGTTCTTTATATCAGGAATATTTTGGTATACATTAAGGTTTGCTCAAATACACCACATACCGAGTGTTCTCTCCTTTGAACAAGACAGAGATTGCAGACAATAGCAATGACAACAATGTGATAAGTGATCACAACAAATGCAAGCTGATAGGATGGAGATGTCAGATAAGAGCAACGACACAGAGAAGCTATGATCTTGTCCTTCCAAAACAATAAAACGGACCTCACACGATGAGATGCCCTCTGATTAATCGCATTACAAAGATCTCGACGTGTTTTGCAGGGCTGCTCAAGAAATCCGAAATAGGCAGAAATGAAGTCGCAACTTAGAGAATGGTGTTGTCTTAAGAAAACATAGATCGAATAACACCAAACAATAAACAAACAACCCTCCCAAAATCCCGAGGCCTCTTGTGAGCGAGACGACCTCAGACTTGCTCTAATACCATGTCAATGTTAGAACCAAAAACATGACACAAAAATGTGAAACTTTAAAATCTTACAAGAACAAGATACACATAATTTATCCTGGGAAAACCCTCCACCTAAGGATGAAAAACCTAGCCACACAAAAAATATTTTATTGAATGCACAAATTGTGTACAGAACTTAAGAGATCAAATCCTCACACACAAATGATCTCTGCTGAACATAATAATTATATCAGAAGATTGAAGATGATGCAAGGTCACATCAACAAAATCTGAGCTTTTCATTGGTAATCATCAAATACGTCATAATATTGATCACCTTAAACTTCACATCCCATGACATATATATAACACATGACATGACTCGATATGGCTCACGAAGAAGAAAGACAGAAGGCCAAACACCCAAAGAAGATGTCCGTTACACAACTGACATACACAAAGAGCCAAAGAACTTCAACGGATGAAATCCATGATGAAATAATCGTTGCCAACACATACACGAGACAAAGATGGTAATACTTCCAGCTAATTGCCGAACAAGAAATAAGGAACAACAAAACGGAAAAACCATCGGAGAAATAAGTAAAATCTCTTAAAGCGTACACAAACATTAACACATTATTGGGTGTGCGATTCTTGGAAGCCTTTGGTTGTTGGTAGCATTGAGATTTTTCTTTGTGCTAAGGGTTTTTCTATTGCTTCTTTGTATGCTTGTGACTTGGTGCTGAGCAAGCTGTGGGTTTGGGGAGTTAATTCTCTTGGTCAAATTTTGGATAGCTTCTTTTAATTCTCTTATTGAACCACTCAATGTGCATTTGGTGTGGGTTTCTCTTCGCAATATTCCTCTTCATTTTGGAAGCATTCTTGTTATGAGGCCATTGACAACTCTATCTAACGCTTCTTGAAGGTTGATGATGCAACTTTTTTCATGGGTCATTTTACTTTTGCTCGCATTTTAATCGACATTGACATCTCTCTGTCTCTCCTTGGGGATGTGGTTCTTATGGTTGGAGATAGGCCATGGATTCAATCGTTGGATTATGAAGGCCTCCCCTTTCGTTGTTGTAGATTCTTCTCATTTGGTCACTTAGCTACAGATTGTTCTCTCTCACATCACAAAAGTGTTGCTACTTAGTGGAAGAATGCAAATGGTGATCATTTGGCTGTCAAGGCTTCCAATTTTGATGACTCTTCAAATGCTGATGATGACTCCTCCCAAGTGAGGTTGTGCCTTTTACTACCATTCCCCCTCTTGTTATTGGTATGGCCTCCTTTGGCCTTGCGCTCCTGGTGCTTTTGTTCTGCAACAAATTTCTACTAGTGGTGACAAACCTTCTAAAGGGATTTCAAACTCCTCATGCCCTATGGTTCTTACTCCTATTGCTCCTATCTTGTAGCAACCTTTTGCTGATGTTGATAGACCCTCTATTGGGATTTTACACCTTGATCCCACTTGTAATGAGGTTCCTAACAATAGTATTGCTTGGACTATTGTTTGTCGTAAGCATAAAGGTATTTATTTCCCCAATACTTTTTCTAGAGTTGTGAGTGAAATTTCTTTCCACTCTTGAGTTGGGTTCCTTGCCGTTCTATAAGTGTTATGTTTGTTAATTTCTATAACCTAGCAATAAATTAATTATTTACCTATTTGATTTGTAACAATTAATACACTGGGTTAATTAACAATAATGAACAATGGAAACAAATTCACACGAAACCAAACACATAAACACAATAACATAGATAACACCGATATACCCAATGTGAAGAAAAACCTGCAAATGTTGAATCTTCTATTCAGCCTTGAGCAAATTTTCTTTCGAGAATTTAATCCTAGTTGCTACAATGATCTTACATATGTAGCCCTCTTGATGAAACATCAATTATGCAAGAGAAGTGAAACTTTCCTTACATATAATTATCCAAGAGAAACATTCCTTACATGATGCAAGAGAAAGGAAACTTGTCTTACACAACCGAGACTATCTCACACATAAAACCGCTCTTGGTGTTAACCTCACAATTCTAGGAAATATTCTATTTACAAAATAGAAAACATTCTTTCCCTGAACCTTCAATTCGAGCTACAGAAAACTCAACGATTGAAGGTCTGTTTGGCTTTTGTTTTGCACAATGGTCTTGTGATTTGCTGTTAATAGGCTGTTCAACATGAATTTGTATTGGGTCAGCACCCTTGTTTTGCTGATTATTTTTTAGTGACTTACAAACTGTTTGTATAAAGATCAACACCCATATTTTGCTGTTATTAATTTGAATAACAAAAAGTGCACCGAAATAACTTAATGATAAATTATGAACCTATTTTTTTCCTTTGTATTTTATGGCACTCAAAAATTATGCTGATGTTGCAGTATAGTAGAGATTGAAAGTATTGGGAGGGTGGAAAGCTAGGCCAATCACCTACAACTGAAATTAAACAATGTGGGCCCTACCCCTAACCCACTATTCTAAACTATAACATAAATAATTATTCACTCAAAATTAGAAGTTTTTTAAGCATACAAGAGATTCGATGGATATTTCAATTCATCTATAGTCTTAAGGCGAGGAGGATGACCAATGAAGCACACGCCAGACTATGAATTGTATAACGCTATGCAACATCGATTGGCTGTCTCAGTTCCACTGATCGAAAATACTAGTTAAGGAGAGTGCAGCTCAACTAAAATAAGAATAAAGTAATAGTAAATCTAGATAAAACCCCCAAATTATAAAATCATGGGGTGAGTAAATCCAAACAGTGAGCTAGCCAATACCATTTGAAAAATTTGGTCTGTATAAATAATGAAAATCGTTTCTTGACATAAATGAAAAATTCTCTTTGGACTTGCCCTCCAACCATCAGCCCACCCGGTATGGCCATAAACGGTCTATCATCTACATGCATTATCTATATGGTTTTATTTTACTACTTGAATTTCTTTCTGCAATGTTATCTATGGTGCAAAATATCACTATTGGTTTCAGCAACAATTATCATGGTTTAGATTAGTGGGCTTTTTAAGACATGGCATCACTAGGCACTTTTCAAATATCTTCTTCATGTATATAATTTTAGGGCATGTTAGAGAAAAGGAGATTTCTTTCAAAAGCCTAAGGAGTGAGGGGGACCTCACAAACCTAAAAAAGGAAATAGAAATCATGCTAGGGGAGAGGGCTCGATGGTTGTGTGGCCTCCTATCGTGGGTATCAGAGTTGATTACTTGGCCCCCACTTCTTAACAAAGGCCCCACCACTTAACAAAATATTCATTAAAGCAAAATAAAGATTATTGTTCCTCTAAAAAAATGTTCTTTATAAGATGAAAACAAAATTACCTATTAATTGTCATAAAAGTCCAATCAACATAAATGTCTATTCTATAATAACTGTCTATTTTTCCAAATGTATATGATTTTCATTAGATATTTATTTTTCAAATATAGGGGAGAGGACCTTGTAGTGGAGCACACTAGCTTCACGCTTCTTAAAATTCATTGTGGATATTTCAAATCATTCTCAATTTTATATACCAATTTATTTATCAAATTCCCTACTAAAAATATTGGTTTCAAGTCTACATGCTCAAATTTCATGCCACATTAGCATGCTTTTTTGTTGAGGTGACCATAATGCTCCCCCTAAAAAGTAAGACATATAGTAGTGCGCTAAGTCACGTTTACTGGTGCATTGATGTGGCATTGCATAATTGGTTGCTTTTTTAAATTTAAGGAAATTTTTTTGGGGATAAGTATTGACATGACACTTTTAATGCACTATTAAAAGACCCACTACAACTAGTTTTATGACAAATAGTGATATGACATGAGCAATTGGACAAAAGAGTTTTAGTTGTAACTCTTGTTGGTGATCAAAATTATCAAATTTCAAATCCTTAAAGTTAATCCTCTTCTTAAGTGCCAAGGGTGTCAAACATAGGGTGGAACCTTTGACCTTATGATTGCATAGGGTAACTTTTGATCAACTATTGAGGTGGTTAAAACCTCATTCACTTCTAGCTTTGTTGAACCACCGGATGTTCTATCATTATAGGGCGATCTCACAAAAATGAGTCCTAAACATGGGACATCATATTTTTGAACTTGGATGGAGATAATTTTTAAGATCATAGCGCTCAGGATGAGCTTTCCAAAAAGTATATTTTTATTTTATGTTTTATTGTACATAGGTTTATCATCTAACATCAAGTTCTCTGTTCTACACATGGAAAAATAATAAAATAGTGAAAAAAATTCCAAAAAATATTTGCATGTTATGTATTGATTTCCTTGTTTCAACAAAAAATTTGAATTTTGATACATAAAAAATAAGTTATGTGTTACACCATACACCTATGTCCAAATTGTACTTTGACTTCAAAAATGTTTAGAAATATATGAAAATTTAATTTATAAAAAAAATACATGCTCTAGATATTGGTGTTACAAATTTATATTTAAAAAATTATAATTTAATCCCTTCTATTAAAAAAGTTATGGATTACAACATAAATGCCACTTTTTTTTTTGGTAGTTGTGGATGAGGGGTCCACTCCCATATATAGATAATTTTGAAAACATGACATGCATGCCCTCTAATATGGGTGTGCCAAGAGACTACATCCCTATCGCTCCGTCAACAATCTAGAGAAGATCACCATTCATAAGCTTGTTGAGACCATCCCAACCTTTACTCGTTGATTTAACATAAATGCCACTTTTAAAAAATGTTGTTTACTATTTTAAAAAAGCCATGTAAAAAAAACCCCACTTTATTTATTTTTTAAATATTTATTTACAATCTACACATAAAATCTCACAAATCATTAGTTTGCTTCATCTTCAAATTCTTTACGGTTTAGGTAATATAAGTGTTAGAAAGTACAAATTAGTTAAAATTATTGATTCCAATGTCCCACTTTGACCAAAAAGTGGGACTCATTATTGTGGGATCACCCAACAAAGTATATACCTACTCTAACCCAAAATATACTCAATGCATAGTGCACCTCTATCTTTGTTATCACTTTGTGCCTTTATGCTCATTTTGAAAATTTAGGGTTAAGAACCTAATTAAGTTGATGGACCACCACACTAACTATTTAAAATTATTTTTGAGATAGCTCTTAGTGTTGTTACATACATTCAAATATGGAAATAAGAATATATATGAAAAACATAGAATAAAAGTTGTTTAAAATTATTTGTTTTGAATATGTTTTTGATTAAAATAAGCAGTAAAACAAGGGTGTTGACCCTTTATACAAACAACCTGTAGGCAACGAAAAATAAAGGCATCGAAACAAGGGTGTTGACCTATAACTGCCCTAGGTCAGACATGCCTTTAACCACAAGCTAGAAGACCATTGTTAAAAGCCTGCCAAATTAGCAACAACCCAAAAACCCAACTCAAGAGGGGAGAAACATCCAGAGGAGTTTTTTTTTGGGGGGGAGGACTTATCCTTCCACCTACGAAAAACAACAGTCCAGACTATACTATTATTAGGAGCATCAAAAGAAGGATCCTGAGTGAGGAGATCCTCGTAGAGTTTATGTCTGTAATAGGAGCAGACTGCTATTGCAAAATACATCAGGAGTAGATTGATGTTGCAGAACATGAGCAATAGGTGTAGAAGCCCTAGGGTCAGAGGAGGCCACATCAGTAGCAATAAGAGGGCTAGTAGAGGCCTCAACAACAGTAAGAGGCACAACCTCATCCCGGGAGGAGTCATCATCCTCTTGTGAGGAGTCATTAGAAACATCGGAATTAGAAGCCTTGACAGTCGAGTGATCAATAGTAGCGTCTTTCCACCAAGTAGCATCACCCCTGTGGCGTGACAGAGAACAATCTAAAGTTAAGTGATCTGTTGAGAAGCATCTCTGATAATGAAAGGGGAGGCCCTCATAATCCAACGATTGAGTCCATGACCTATCCCCAACAACAAGAACCACATCTCCAAGGAGAGACATAGATCTATGTCAATGCCGATTAAAATGCGAGCAAAGGTAGAATGACCCATGGTAGACGTGAAATCATCAACCTTCAAGAATCAACCTATAGAGTTACCGATGGCCTCGTAGCAAGAATGCTCCCAAAAATGAAGGGGAAGATTAGGAAGGCGAATCCATACCAGACGCACATTAAGTGGTTCGGTAAGAGGGTTAAAAGAAACTGTCGAGGGTTTGATGGAGAGAGAGCTAACTCCCCAAGCCCACAACTTGCCCAGTACTAAGTCACGATCAAATGAAGCAATAAAAAAGTCTTTAGCACAAGGGTAAAGCTCAATGATACTAGCAACCAAAGGCTTCCAAGAATCACTCACCCAATAATGGAGGTCAAGGAGAGAAGTTTAGAATCCAACAAATATGCATAACATTTTCCACCACATCCTAGCCACAAACCACCATAGGGGAGGTCTTGGCACAAGGAAGAGGATGATTCCCTCTGGGAGGATGAGCAACATATCTGGCCACGTGAGAAAAGCTTAACCCACCATCAAAGGAAGATGCAACGTCAGGGCCACCATCATCAACAGAGGCAACGTCAACATCACTGGATGAAGCAGCTACAACACCAATACCCATAGGACCACCACCAACCCCCACAACCAAAAGCAAGGGGAGGGGGGGGACACCATCCATCGACGCAGTGGGAAGGTTAAAAAATGGTTGGGCGGGAGACTTAGACGACATAGCAATAGGCATAGACATTTTTTTAATATGCTAAGATGGTGGGAGATGAAGCCAATAAAAGATTAGTGTCTATATCTAGTTGGGCTAAAAATCCATTTAATTCATACAAAACAATATAATAAATGAAACCAAAGGTGACACCTTGATGATATTACAAAAGAACATGTATGCTAGTTTTTTGTAATTATGAGGCCTAGAAATACGGTTAGTTTAAGAATATATATGTGGTAGTTTAATCTCTCTATTGGAGTGAGGTCAGTAATAAAAATATACTCTTAATTTCTTCGACCAAGAGTATTTTCATAAAAATAAAAAAAGGAATTTTAATAGAGTTTGACATCTAGAATCTAAAACTACATATTTTTTGATATATTGATTAGTTTTTTAAAATTATTGTAATTAGGTTATTAAAATTAAACATGAGGCTGATTAAATATGCACTGGAGGAGAGAATCATTTCTAAGATGATATTTGTTTTTTTTTTTAAATTATAAATTTTAGACAAAAGATGACACCTTAATGAAGGTATCACAAAAGAACATACATTCTAAAATGCAAAAAATAAACTACGTTCTACACATGCACTTAAACTAGATATTTGTAGAATATTTGATAAGTCTACTTGGTAATACTTTAACATACTAATGCATATTTTTTATAGCTCTAAAATGATATTGCAAAAAATATTTGTGAATGTACACTCTTCTGGATAGCTAACTTGTCAACAACACATTTGGAAATGTGTATTATGAATAAGGAGACACTTAATGAAGGTTGATTCCAACCTTAATTACTTACTCTTCACATCTTACAAATGTGATTTCAAATTCGAGGTAAACCTCGATTATTACACAATCTTTAAATTATTTATCTAAAGTAGAAAATTGAGAATCTATTAATTTTCTTAAGCTAATTTCTTTTTCTACTATACTCATTTATTTTCTCCCCATTTTTCATCCTCCTTAAAATAAAATACTTCTTGGTTCTTAATACCCTAGAGGAGGGTGTGGAAAATTACATTTAATTAATGATATATTTGATTAGTACAATGCATAGGGCACCCATACTTCTTAGGGGTCATCGTCCATCAGTTATGCCTAAAAGCACATTTGGTAGTACCTATGAGGTATGGGAGAATGACCTTTGGTTCCTACAAGTATCCTAGCTATGAAATCTAAATGATCTAAATTGGGAAAATATCAATAAATTCTATAGAATAAACCAATTTATGCTACATACCATTAGCCCTAATGGTTAGAAATATCTTGGGGTTGACAACAATATATAGAATAATATATTTGAGACTTAAAATCTCCTAATGACTTTATAGTTCTTAAAATTGGTCATGTTTCATTTTTCCTTTCTACATTAATCCTTTCTCCCACTTCAAACAAATTTCTTAGAGGCTTGGAAGATCCATCAACTCCTTAGAGGAAGTTTAGGACCATGTAGAAATTACTGACATCCACTATAGTGCTTGAGGCACAAGGCTTAAAAAATATCTTATTTCTTAGAGGCTTGGATGATCCATCAACTCCTTAGAGGAAGTTTAGGACCATGTAGAAATTACTGACTTCCACTATAGTGCTTGAGGCACAAGGCTTAAAAAATATCTTAGAGGAAGTTTAGGACCATGTAGAAATTATTGACATCCACTAGTGCTTGAGGCACAAGGCTTAAAAAATATCAGTGGAAGAAAAAGACAACATCAAAAAAATTTGACTAGTTTTCAAACCCATGAGAGTGTGGCAACTAAGACCCATTAATCATTTAGACATGGTTCAAAACTTGTCATTATGAGTCAACAAAGTTTGTGGAAAATTGTGAAAAACCATGAAAAAAATATAAAAGCTTCCTAAAGCATTTGAAACATGAAAACATTATCAATTATGGAAACTTAGATGCATGATAGAAACACAAAAAGGTAGGAGGGTGCACTTAGGTCATCCTTCATAATAGGGAAGTCCATTTAAATTTTCTCAAATTGGATACTTATTATAGACACACCAGCCAAAGACAACAAAGGGAACACACATGTAGCTAGTTTTTTAATTATGAGGCCTATAAATATAGTTAGTGAAACTCTTTAATTAAGAATATATATGTGATAGTCTAGCCTCTCTTTTGGAGAGAGTGCTCAGTAAGAAAAATCTACTCTAAATTTCTTTGATCAAGGGTATTTTCATAAAAATAAAAAATGATTTTCTATCTAGAGTTTGGCATCTACAAACTTAAAAATATATATTTTTTAATAGTTTGATTAGTTTTTATATTAATGTAATTAAGTTATTAAAATTAAACACGAGATTGATTAAATATGCACTAGAGGAGAGAATCTTTTATGAGAGGGTATTTTAACTTTTTTTATTATTATTAAATTTTAGTAAAAGATGACATCCCATCAAACCTATGACATTTCGAGTTGATTTGATTTTAAAATATATATAAAAAAAAATATTCATTTGATTTTCAAAAATATTAAAAAATTAGTATTAATTTTTTTTTTGTGCACTATATTTTCAAGTTATATAAATAGAAAAAATCGAAGAGGAATTTTGTATTTTTTGTGGTGTCCAATTGACCGAACTTTTTAAAATTATTTTATTAGTTAAATTTATTTCTCTTAAATTTATAGAAAATTATACCCAACTAATTTTAGAAAAAAAATAAAAAAAATAAAAAAAACATAAACTACATTAAAAGTTCTATATTTCATTATTTAATATCATTTTAAAATTCAAAACATAGATGTTACTTTCAGGTAGTACAAGTTAGAATAATATATTTGTATTGGTCATTTCCTTTATACAATTGTGGCATAATGTTGAACTTTCACCCTAAGAAATTGAGACAAGGCTTAGTTACAGTTTCTACTTTTGCTACGAAAAATTATAGTTTTTTTAAAGCCCACATAGGCCCTCCCTTTGAAAAGTGAGATACCCTTGAGCTCTTTTTGTAGTTACATTTCTTTTCGGGGGGGGGGGGGGGGGGGGGGAGGGTTATATTAATCATGGGAAATTTGAGATTTTTACAAATAAAATCTTGATCCATGTGCACATTGTTTTAACATAAATCTATCCACTTAATTAAATGAATATTTAATATTTATTTGATTAATAAACCATCAATAATCAGTTAATTAAATTATTATTTAATTAGTTCATCCTCAACCGCTTCTTCTATTAGCTAAATAAATTATTCAATTTATTTAAATTAATTCATTAAGCCACACTCTAACAATCAATTAAATGAATAAAACATATTTATTTAATTTAACCCCTTTCCTCCTTTAAATAAAATAAATATTTATTTAAATCCCTAAACTACTCCCCGACTTGCATTCTCCTACAAATGCAAGTTGCACTATTTGGTTGAAATAAAGTAATTTTATTTTAATTAAAATCTTATTTTCTTTCAACCACCAACCCCACTTGCATCCTAAACCCATTCTAGATTCTTCTAAACTATTCCTAATTAGCCTAATCCCATCCCCTAATTATTGTCACATTCCTAAGCAACTTGAATTCACTTCTCAAAGCCTCCAAAGTCTTTGAAAAGCATTAAAGGCTTCATGTCTTCAACAGGTTAACCCCTAAACTCTTCCAAACCATTAATGATTAATTCAACTTGCCCACATGGTTAGAGGCTTTCCCTCTAACTCAACCCCAATCTAACTCATGTGTCTCTTCAAGCATTTATTGCTTTGACCATGGTTATCTCCACTAACTCTTGCATAAGAGTTTGTCCATTGGATAAAAGCATTATTCATTGGATAAAAGCTTTATTCACTAACTCAAGCCTAACCAAACCCTCCCAGGGTAACCTTCACGTCATCTCAAGTATTTAATGCTTCTTCCCTCTCCTCTCAAGCCATCTCATGTTGACATTTGTCATCCTGAGATTGGGTTGAAAGCTATCACATGGATTGATTAACTTTCAATCCTAACCCTTGTTGAGCTTACTCAATCTCAACCATCCATTTCTCTATTTTTCCTATAAATAGAGCCCATTCCTTCTTCAAAAGGATCCAGAAATCTAGAAATCCAGAAATCTTTATGCATCAAACTTATAGTAATTTTGAGAGAGCATTTAGAAGCATTTTTCTTTGTTATTGTGCTAAAATTAACATAGAATAATTAAGGTGCTTTCTCATGTTAGCTTGTTTACACTTGCATAAGTAGTTATTTTTCATTTTCATAATCTTGAATCTCCATAAGACATCCATAAATAGTGCAAAAAGTTGAGGGCTACACTCATGTGGAACTTGGAGAGGAGAGGAACAAGGGAGGAGCAACTATGAGCATTGCGAGGAGCATCTTGGGGAGTTTTCTCTTCCTTTTCCATTTTTGCATGTTTCTCATTGTATGCTTTATATCTCTCTTGATATGCATGTTTAGGATCATAGGTTCATTTGTGTTCCGTATTTAACATACGAATATTTTTGTGAACTTGTGTGTGCCTTTCGCCATCCATTTTAGCGTGCATCATTTGGTGAACCCGACGTGAATCGAACATGCAACCTTCTGATTTGTTAAAACTAACTTTTTGTGATTTTGTTTATAAATTTCCACACAGGTTGCGCTTTAGCGCTTTTGGCACTCACTTTAGCGCCATTGTCAGAAGAAGATTTAGTGCTTTTGTTTGAGTTCTAGTGCTTTTGATATAAGTTTTAGCGCTTTAGTGATAGTTGTAGCGCTTTTGTCTGTTAAATAGCACTATTGTAATATTATAGCACCTTTGTTCTCTCTGTCTGTTAGTCTTTTCATTCTGTCGAACAATTTAGATTAGTGCTTTTGTTTATCTTTTAGCGTTGTTGATATTTATTTGGCGCTTGTGCTAATACTTCGGCGCTGTTGTCCGAAGTAGTGCTTCTGTGTTTTCACAGAGTAGCGCTTTTGTAACAGAGAGTTCAAAAAATAATTGTAACTGAAAAAAAAACTTAGGCTTGTAGAAGCCCACCAAAAAGATCTTCATTTCACTAATTTTTCTTTTTTTGCAGGTTACTAACGTTTTCTTGCAGGATTCGAGGAATTAAAATTAGGAAAATTTATTTTCTTTCTAGCTTTTTTAAAAGTTGGGTAAAAAGAATTCATTTTCCTTTTGTTTAAAACGAACCTCATCTTTTACTTTGGGTTAAAAATCAACAAATCTTCATTTGGGCTTAAAAAAAATCTCATTGTAAGCTAAAAAGAACAACAAATCAAACAAACTTTAATTTCTTGCAAGTTAGGGACAAACTTTTCAATTTGGGCTTAAAACAAACCAAACAAACTTTCATTTCTTGCAAGGATAAAATTCACAATCAATCTTTTATTTGCAAGTTAAAAAGAACAATCAAAACTTGTCCATTTTTGTTTACAAAAAGTGATTTTCTTTTAAGCAAACGTGCTTTCAATTTTGTTGACCAGGATTTCACTTTTCTAGTTAGAAAACAAATGGCTTTGTGGAATTAAAAAGAACACACTATCCTCTCCCTTGGCTCTCGTGGTCCTAGGTGCAAGAGAAAAGTGTTAGTAACGCTCTAAATTTTCTATTTTTAAGAGAGGCCTGCCAAGAGACACATCACTCTTGGGAACGACCTTGCACGGTAAATCCTTCGAGCCGCTATAAAAATCAGGTGAGAGCGAAAGCTGTAGCTGTTCCTACAGTGTAACTTTTCGAAAGGACATATGTGCCCCACCACAAGTTACAAGGCTCTTAAGTGAGTCACTGCAGAATGAACTTACATCCAAAGACATCGAACATTACTAGACACCTCTTATTCTAGAAGCCCACCCATTCTATTGATTGAGGATATTTGTGAAAATTTCAGTGCAAGAGCATAGATGGTTTTGCTCCCAAGATACTCACCATACATATTTCCTTGAGTAGAAACAAGGCTTTTTGAAAAGCTACTTGTAGCTTGATGAAAGTGGTGACTCCCCCATCATAGGGATCATTTATTTATTATGCTCACACAAGACTTAGTATATCACATCCTTACCTGCCACGACGTGATCCATAAGGTATGTAGTACCAAAGTCGAAGAAATATCAAGATGTGGGCTGAAAATATTGCAACTGGCCATGACCTTAGGGATAAAAAGTGTTTGAGTTGTCTTCGTCTTGTTTCAGACAAGTAATAATTTGGGTCAACTTCAGGCTTTGGGAAACAAAAAAATACATTTGAAAAGGGTAAAAAATTTCATGATTGGGTTGATTTAGACCCACCCCTATTGTGCCTTTTATTGAAAAGGGGCAAGATTATTGTGCTTGTTGTGTTTTCTTGTCAAAGAATTTCAAAACAAATTAAAATAAAGTATCCATCCAACAAATCTACATCAACATTGACAAACAAAACAACATTAACAAGTGAAACAAAATATTAGTTTGTATGACCATCACTCGTATCTTGAGAAAATGAAATCATCATCAAAAGACCAAATTGAAGAAGAGACAATTGAGTTCAAAAGCTCTTATCAAAAGAAGGAAAATTTTCTATATCAATAGACAACTTTTTCTCTCACACAGAGCCTTCTTGCATCATATGCACTTGTATCTTCAAGGCAAATCCAACGAATTTGACAAAGAGCCTCTGGGCAATAGAGATTTTAATCAGTATAGAGCTTTTGATTATCACAAGAACAAAGGGGGCAAGATCAATCATGTTTTCTTTCATAAAATTTGTATCACATACAACGAAGCTCGAGGGGAACCACCAACCCCTGAGAAAGAGGAAGAAGTAGAAACCCCCTTTGTAACATAAAGTTTTTATTGAGGTACATATTCTATCCACTTTCACCTCCATGCATCACAAAACCATTCAACTCTCAAAACACAAAAAGGTTCTTGTTCTTAGTACTTCTAGATATTGCTTAAATCAAACCAACAAATCACTTTTAGGGTGTCTCTACGTCTAGGATCAATCATCCTAAGAGGCATTTCTACACATTTAGATAGGTTAAAACTAGTTTATGAGTGCATCCTCTCATTACTAGGTAGCTTGGTTTGTAACACATCTCAAACCTTGCTATACCTCATCTCATCAAATTGTTGAAAAACACAAGGAAAAGCAATTCACAAAGAACTTTGTTGACATCCAACCTTCAGTGTTAGAGATCTATCTAAACATCTTTCCAAAACTATTCTTCCATCATTTCCTCTATCTATTTTGGGTCCTTATGTCCCAAAATTTGATTTTCATCTCTCTTCATCACTTCTTGAGTTGTGTACCAACACTCATCTTGAATACATTTCCATCTATCCTCACATAAATCTTCAAACATTCTATCTATTATCGAACACCTCTTTTCTATCCTTCAATCCCTATCATTCAATCCTTTGCATAAATTCATCATCTATGAAATAGGCATTTATGTCATTTTGTCACATGCTTGCCCATGCTCGAATCTCATGTTCAGTCCTTTTCCTAGATATCTATTCATGAAATGCTTCAAAATCTGAGGTTGTTCCTCTTTAACATTTTCTTTTGGTTGGGATACACACTCAATCTAGAAAAGAACCACTCATCGTATTTTGGTACTGACATCTTTTGATTACTATATCTCATACACTTAATCAATTGCTCTAAATCATTGTGATCTCTTAGTTGAAGACATGGCTAGTGAAAAATCTAAAATCTTGCTTCAGTGCCACTGTAATTATCAGACCCATGTAAGTTTCATCACTTATAAGCCAATGCAAGAAAAATAAAGAGCAAAAAGAAATATCAAAAGATCAAAAGCATGAGCCAAAAAAAAAGAAAAAGAAAAAAAAAGCATTATCAAAATGCTTGGCTATGGGAACATGCAAGTAACTCCATCGGGGCTATGGACGCCTGGATGGCAATGGAGCAATATTTGTGAGATTACAGCGATAACCTCGTCAAGGCTATGGACGCTCGCTGGCAGCGAGGCTCTATCCAAGATGCTTTTGAAGTCAGGGTAACTCATGTAGCTAGCCATGTTGGATTCTGAAGATTACAATGATCATATGAGCTAGAATGAACCCACTTGCACACACATGGGTAATCAAAGACTAAATACCTTGATCCAGTTTGGGATTCTTCTTCCCTTTTGAGTCTACTTCCCAGTTGCTAGAAATGTTCAGTTGAATTTTCCAGAGGTTCTAAGTGTGGGTTGGGTCTCTATCTTTGAAAAGTTCAAGAAAAATTAGTCGAGTAGTGCTAGATGTTGTGACAATCTTACATATCGCCTTTTTTGCAAATGGAAACCTCTATGCTTGGGGGGAAATTTCATCCACTCTATTCTTCCTACCATATCTCCCATTATCCATATCCTCTAATCCATACCATCTATCCTATCTATTCATAGCTTCTATCATCCAATGCTATCTACGATCTTGCTTTGCGTCATCCTTATCCTCTAATCCATATCCCTTATCACATCAATTCAAAGCATGAACGCATGACCCATCCATCAATTCAACAACAGGAAAACTCTCAAAGTCTGCAATCAAACTAATCACATGTCTTGTTAATCAATTCATCACTCCAAATAAACATCAACATCAAACATGTCTTATACAGGGATAGGTACACTTGAAACTAGACAGATCGGTCTTATACGGGGTACTCGCTCTTTCAAACTAGATATTCCTATCAATCATCAAGTCTTGATAATCAATCCATCTATCAACATCAACATCAACATCAACATGCCTTATACAAGGATAGGTACACTCGAAACTAGACAGACCGGTCTTATACGGGGTATTCACTATTTGAAACCAGACATTCTTATCAATCATCGAACAAATCAAAACAATGACATAGATCAGTATGACTACTGCATTTTGTTCTAAGTTAGCCTCATCTTTATCAATTGATGGCAGTACATGTTTCACAGATCATATTGTACATATCATATCCACCCATCTGAGCCATCACCATAAATTCACAATTGCTTACCAATCCTGGACATACTTAGCATAGTCACTGTCCTTGGTTTATCTTAATCAGTTATCCAAATCGTATCCCACCATGGCTTGGTGATCAGTGTACATATCCATATCAAAGTAGTATCAACAACAAGGGGCAAAATCTTGACCTCGCTGGGGGCATTTTGCCTTCAGGGTTTTCAACATTGGACCAAACACGTAGCAAGACAACAACATAATTAAAGTGATCATTTAGTTGCATATCATTTTAAAGCTTACATTTAGTTGCACATCATTTTAATCTTGCATTAGTATCACATCATTATCATTATCATACATCTCATTTTCAAGATACATCTCATCATCATCATCTAGTCACATTCATCATTGCATCCCCCACATGCATATCTATCGCATCATCATGGAATCTTTCTTCATTTTCATATCTTCATCATTCTTCCAACTATCATCTATCAAGTCTTATACAAGATTTATCTTTCCTGAAACCAGACGTTTTGATCAAGTCTTATACAGGATATATCGTTCCTGAAACCAGATGTTTTGATCAAGTCTTATACAGGATGTATCTTTCCTGAAATCAGACATTTTGATCAAGTCTTATATAAGATATATCGTTCCTGAAACCAGACGCTTTGATCATCTTTGTCTTATACAGGTGGTGTCATTCCTGAAACCAGACGCTTTGATCATCTTTGTCTTATACAAGCACCATTCATAAAAGGCTATGGCTCCATTGTCTTTCAGACTCATTGCAATCACATCCATTGCATCCATTCATCTATCATTCAAACCATGGCCTGTTATTGATATGTAATCAGGGTTATTACTTCATGTGTCCTGCATCCCACTTTCATAGCGACATCTAACTGGGGGCAATACTCTTAACCTACTGATGGAAGTGGATTCTACATCACTTGTGATTCATTGAGTTCCTCATTCAAAATTTGTCTGGAAATATACAAAAAACATTCATTAAAAACTCAAACAATCCCAAAAATATTCATAAAAACTCAAAAAATACCAAAAAAACTCACAAAATTTATAAAAACATAACCAAACATCAAAAATTAGTCAAAAACATTATTCTTTGTACATACACATCGCAACAGACACCAAACAAACATTTTTGAGCTACTCAAACGATAACCACCTATCAAATCAACCAACCAATCAAAACATCTACACACAATCGTCTTCACAAGGATGCATCCTTCGTCACGAAACAAAGACATGGTAACATTTTCTTTGACAAGAAAATTTTGTTTAGTTGATAAGCACTTGGTTGATTTGTTATTTATTTATTTATATCAGGTTCCTACGCCACTCCAGGATATCCACAAGTGATTAGAGTAGCCGAGATGGTTCCTGATATATTTTTCTTTGTTTGTTGTCTGCGGATTGTTCTAATGAAGTTTTGGGGCATGTACTAATGGTGTCTACGTGGGAAGTTCACTAAGCTACACGATCCTATGCAAAATATAGTCATAGATCACTATGGCTTACTGACTACAACGTATACCTCAACCATTTGCACATGAACCAGTGGAACTTTCCTTGTCTGTGATGCTTGCTTACAGGTGAAATGCTCAAACTTGGTTCCTGCTACCTCGACCAAGAACGATACTACCGTGCTCAATGATGAAAATAAAGCACTATGAATAATCTATGGATCGTCATTTCATCTCATCTGTTTATATTGCATTCCATTGCATATCACCCATCCTTTTGCTCATTCATTGTTCATATCTGTTGTTTGCATGCAAGTAATTTGGGTTTCTATGAGAAAACACCTAATATAAATTTGTCTTGGGTACAATCACGACAGAGTTCTCTGATACATGGGTAAAAGCACAAAATTGTGTCACGTTTCAGGCTAACTTATCAGCACAAGTGAATTTAAGTAATTCTAACTAATAATTAATTTTAGTCAAACATATGGTTTATATAGATTCATTATAGCTAAGTTATATATGGACCACAAATTTTTCAATTGGAAGTGTCTACTAAATGTATATTTTATACCACTTTGGGTTAATTACCAAAAGAAATAAAAAATAAAAAAACTTTATGTTTCAACAACTCCTCTTATAAATAATATTTTTTTTGAAATGTAAAAATACCCTTTTATAGATCTATAAGTGAAGTTTCCAAAATATATATCTTTTAATATTTAAATTATTTTCTATATTTTATATTTTACTTTTATTGAAAGTAGGTCATCAACACTAAAATATAAGGTTGATTATCTTGTTAAGGAAAAATACTGAAATTTATTTAAATTTTTTGAAAAAACTATGATGCAGTAGAGAAAGGAATCTATGTCAAGATGTTATAATTCTTTTCTAATTTGGATAAATAATAAAGAAAAAAGTTGGTGGGGATTGGAAAGAGATATTTTAGCACACATACCTTTTCAAATTTATTGAAAAATATATATTTATAAAAAATAGTAAAAAATATATCCATGCACTAAAGTTTCAAGTTATCAATATACGCAAAAATATTGATGAAAAAAAAGTAAAATTTACTAATTAAAGTGTGGTGGCTTGTGTAACTTCAATTTCAACATTTTATCAACAGCTAAATTATAGTGTTTAGTTTATAAAAAATTACATTCAAATAATATTTTTAAATTTTGTTAAAATTACAAACATAAAATAGAAAAAAGAATATAAATTTTATTAGTTTACATCATTTCAAAATTCAAAACATATATTTCAGTTTCTATTGATTTACTTTAAAAATTTGAATCAGCATTGACCATTTCCTTTATAAAAGTGTGACACAACTTTGTACTTTTACCCACATCATCTCACATCTTTAGTCCACATCTGCAATTTCTCATCAACTTGCATTCATATATCATGAAGGCATGACATTATCATGTAGTTGCATCAAATGCATTCAGTTCATTATCATTTACTTGCATTTAGATGCATTAAATCCATTTAGATATCCATTTAAGTGCATTTGTTTATTCATCAATAAAGTGCATTTATTATCATTTACTTGCATTTCATTTAAGTGCATTTGTTTCTCTATTATCAAGAACATTCGTCTATCCATTTAGTGCATTCCTTTTAATCATTAAATATGCATTCATTTCATTATCATTTAAGTTTCATTTAGATTCATTTGGTAGGTGCATTTTAAACCATTTAGTTTCATCTAGATTCATTAAGATGCATTCATTATACTTTACTTGCATTAAGGTTTAGTTATTCATTATCCATTAGTTGCATTCATTTCATTATCATTTAATTTCATTTATCACTTAGTTACATTTCGAATCATTTTATTCATTTAGATAGATTTCACATCATTCCATCATTTAGTTGCATTCATTTAATCATTAAAGTACATTTATTCATTAAATGCATTCATTTAGAAACATACATAACATTTGTATAAACGTTTGTTCATCCATTTTAAGTGCATTCAGCTAGAAATATACATAGACATCTTCATAAACATTTCATTCATTTAGATTCATCTAAAAACATGCATCATTTACTCATATCATCATCTCATCATTTCAACATCAACAAGTATTATCTATCACAATATCATTATTCATTATCTAGACTCATCATTTAGCATCATCCATCTATTAACCTGCATCCAAATGTTAGCACATCATCCATAGCATGCATATAGAAATCATATCGTCAACATGTACATCTAGAAAGAAAATCATCCATAGCATGTATCTAAGCATAATTCATCTCATCATCCTACATAAAAACATACATGTTATCACATGGATACATATCATATCATCACCAAAAAATAGATCTCATCATATATCGCATCAAAAAGCATACATGTATCAGAGTACAATGATGTCTCAAAATATTGGCTACCAAGAGCCATCCAAGTCTCAGTCTAATAACAAAGCAAAAATGTACCAAAATCTCTCAAATGGCACTTTGGCCAGATGCTGCTCCCCCACCACCCTCACCATCTCGTTGAGGAGGACCCATAACACCGCCACTTCTCCGAACCCTTTGAGACCGCTCTAATCTCGCCCACCGCATCTGGGAGTAGCTCATTGCTCGCTCACTAACTGACACAACCTGCTCATATAATCCTTGCAAATAGTCAATCTCTGCCCTTGCTCGCCGCATCTCCCTCAACATCTCCCCCGTCGGACCCTGTCCTTGTTCTCCCTCCAACACTCAAAATCGATCCTGTAGCTCCATCACTCTATCTACCACATCATCTCTCTCTCGCATCACTACAGTCAACTCAACCTCCCGTGCAAACAGTTGGACATCCTTGGCTGCAATCTCTGCATTCCTCTCCTCTAACCGTGCCTCAGCTGTTGTCAATCGAGTTTGCAAGTGTAATATCATAGACTCCCGCAGATCTCCCTCTCTTCCACCTACGGCTCCCCCTCCATCTCCATAGGATACTCTCCACCACCTGCGGCTCCCTATCCCATCTCCATAGGATCCTCTCCCCCACCAACATCCCTACCTCCTGCTCTCGTTGCTCCCTGTATCGGTGGACCCTATGAAAATTGTAAATGCTTCCCACCTCTGCCTCTCCTTTGTAAACGTCCTCCTCCATCACCTCCACCTCCAAATCAACCCCCACCCCCAAATCCACCTCCCCCACCACCTCCACCTCCTCCTGCTCCTCCACCTCCCCCACCTTCTCCACCTCCTCCATCACATCCACCTCCTCCTACACCCCTGCCTACTCTCCTCCTCCGTCGCCATCCCTTATCATCCTCAAACAGTGGTATGGGCTCTGCACGATCTAAAATCCATGGAATCTGATGCGCGACACGATACTGTGTATACTCTTTTGTCACCCATGCATCTACAATCTCTGGCCTCATATGCCATGGTCTCGCCTGTAATGTCTGGAACTCTACAAGGGTTTGATCATAAGGTAAAACTAGCTCCCTCGGAAATCTCTCCCATACTACCCATGCATACTCCCTTGAACCCCTCGGCAAATTCTACCTCCGTCCAAATTGTCTCATCACTCTCCTTGGTAAATGTCTCTCCATAAAGTAGGATGTGCAACTGATCAAAAAATGTGTTAGAAAAACATACGGTAGGGCCTCTCCATCATCCTCTAAGGGCTCACAATCAGTATACGACCTTTATATAACTGTATCTAGGTCATCCAACGCTCATCGCCAAAAATCTAGCTTCCCTAAATGGGGTTGGGTCATCATCCCTCCATACATACACACATAGGGCTGATCTATCGCCCTAAATCTCAAGCATACCGGCCGTGTGACTGATAAGTGCTCCCAAGCCCAAATATGTAATAACCTGATCCCTACCCCCAGTGATCTCATCTCTAGATACACTGCCTTGTGTAAATCCCTGTAAAGGTGCGCTAATACACATGGCCCCCATGCATAGCGGGTCCCCTCTATCACCATCTTCTCTATAACTTGGCCCCACCCAACGACCAATCCATGTGAACGTCGATCGGGGCACAGTAAACCCCCAATGATACCTGCTAGAACTAAGGGTAGGGGCTCATACAATGCTTCTATATCCTCCCATGCCACTGAGCCATCCTTGATATATACATCCTCCACAACAATCCTCTATATGACTATTGTCCCTAGGTGACGATCATATGTCACAAGCTCCCCTCTGATCGGGATATACAATATCCTCCACACGTCCTCCAAAGTCACAATCATCTCTCCCATCGCCAAATGAAAGGAGCATGTCTCGCTATGGCATCACTTTTCCAACACTGTTAGTAAACCGCGATTCATTCAAATCATGGGTAGGTGCATCATATCACACAAACTAGTCGCACAGATGCAATCTATCTCTGCCTTCGTCAACTGCTCACATACCTACTGTGTGGCGGGATGCCTCACTCGCATTTGTAAGACGGGAATATCCTCCTACACATATCAACACAAACATCAGTTGTTTTGCTAAAAACTTTCTTAAGTTTCAACCTAGACTATCAATAGATACTTTGATCAAGTATCTTCGGGTCTCAACAGGTAATCGATCATGGTAATCCTAGACTACAACAGACATTTATCACAATGACCTTAGTCTCAACAGGGCTGCTATGATTCACCAAAACAACTCATTCATCAATCAACACATGCATCAAAGGATATTTTATCTAGCTCTGGGGCACCTATCACAATTGTGCCACTCTGCTGACAATAGCGCTACAACTTATGCACAAAAGCATTATAACAGCAAAAGCGCTAAACCAACTATACCATAACGCTATTTAATGACAAAAGCGCCACAACACCTACACAACAACGCTAACACTACAAACACGCTATATCTATGACACACAAGCTCTAAACAAACAAAAGCGCTAAACAACTACTCAATAGTGCCATTGCGGCACAAAAGCGCTACTTTAGACGACAACAACACTAAAACACAAGTTTAGCGCTATTGTATTACTTGGACTTTGACGCTTGAAAAAAACATGACAAAAATGCATAAAAAACAAAATTCAAGATTTACGTACCGCTGGTTCGTAGTCCTCTGGCCGCTAGTATCAACGGATCCGCTCTAGCTGGTGTTCTGCTATAGGCACTACCATGATGAATGTTGCTCACTCCTTCGCCAAAGGTCACTATCAGAGCTCCAAACTGCCAGGGAGATAGGTGCAAATGAGTCTGGTTTTACCCCTTCCCCTCCAAATATACTCCCCTAGCCCTAACCCTAATTCACCCCGCTCACCGTTGTGGTCCTTGTGAACTTCCAAAGCCTCTCATTTCTCTGTTTTACCCTCGTTTTCTTTCATTCTTTCACCATTATTTCTAAATTCTTCTATTCTACCTCCCCTCCACTTCTTTCTCTTTTTCAAGAGATCACCCGATTTTTTGAAATTTTTTGGCCCATCTTTCGAGGGGGCATACCACCCACTAAATTAACATTTATGGGGCATATTTTTTCACACCTATTTTTCTTTCTTTGAAATGATGCGATAAACTGCACTGTCTCAAAGAGGGGCAAATGTAGACACATAAATATGTCCACATAATTAAATGAATATTTAATATTTATTTGATTAATAGACCATCAATAATTAGTTAACTAAATTAATATTTAATTAATTCATCCTCAACCTCCTCTTCTATTAACTAAATAAATTATTCAATTTATTTAAATTAATTCATTAAGCCACACCTTAACAATCAATTAAATGAATAAAACATATTTATTTAATTTAACTCATTTTCTCCTTTATATAAATAAATAAATATTTATTTAAATCCCTAAACTACACCCCCCTCCCACCCCATCTCCCCCACTTGCATTCTTCTACAAATGCAAGTTGCACTATTTGGTTGAAATAAAGTAATTTTATTATAATTAAAATCCTATTTTCTCTCACCCACCAAACCCACTTGCATCCTAAACCCATTCTAGATTCTTCTAAACCATTTCTAATTAGCCTAATCCCATCCCCTAATTATTGTCACATTCCTAAGCAACTTGAAGTCACTTCTCAAAGCCTCCAAAGTCTTTGAAAAACATTAAAGGCTTTATGTCTTCAACAAGTTAACCCCTAAACTCTTCCAAACCATTAATGATTAATTCAACTTGCCCACATGGTTAGAGGCTTTCCCTCTAACTCAACCCCCATCTAACTCATGTGTCTCTTCAATCATTTATTGCTTTGACCATGGTTATCCCCACTAACTCTTGCACAAGAGTTTGTCCATTGGATAAAGGCATTATTCATTGGATAAAAGTTTTATTCACTAACTCAAGCCTAACCAAACCCTCCCAAGGAAACCTTCATGCCATCTCAAACATTTAATGAGCTTCTTCCCTCTCCTCTCAAGCCATCTCATGTTGACATTTGTCATCCCGGGATTGGGTTGAAAGCTATCACATGGATTGATTAACTTTCAATCTTGACCCTTGTTGAGATTATTCAATCTCAACCATCTATTTCTCTATTTTTCCTATAAATAGAGCCCATTCCTTCTTCAAAAGGATCTAGAAATCCAAAAATCTTTATGCATCAAACTTATAGTAATTTTGAGAGAGAATTTAGAAGCATTTTTCTTTGTTATTGTGCTAAAATTAACATAGAATAATTAAGTTGCTTTCTCATATTAGCTTGTTTACACTTGCATAAGTAGTTATTTTTCATTTTCATTATCTTGAATCTCCATAAGACATACATAAATAGTGCAGAAAGATGAGAGCTACACTCATGTGGAACTTGGAGAGGAGAGGAACAAGGGAGGAGCAACTATGAGCGTTGCAAGGAGCATCTTGGGGATTTTTCTCTTCCTTTTCCGTTTTTGCATGTTTCTCATTGTATGTTTTATATCTCTCTTGATATGCATGTTTAGGATCATAGGTTCATTTGTGTTTCGTATTTGATTGATACTAACATACTAATGTTTTTGTGAATTTGTGTGTGCCTTTCGCCATCCATTCTAGCGTGCATCAAACGTAATGAAAGAAATCTAATGAGAATAAACCATATTAGGAAAGAACAAATTAAATGTTAGTAATTTCATTGAATTCATGCAAATTTTTTCATCAAAAAGAGATCTTAAGATTAATAATAGATTAATGTTGTACCATATTTGAGATCCTTATGATGCTATTGGTTTCACCTTCATTTAATTACTTAGCTACTAAGTTATATAATCATTTTTGAATTTAGAAATAAACATCTAATCATTTGAGATAGCCTACAAATAAAAAAATTAAAATCCATACTAAATATATTATAAATTTTTCTTATATCAAAATATAAATCAAATTTTAAGTTATTCAATTTTAAATCTTTAATTCACAGTGATCTAGATATGTACATAGTCATGAATTAGCAACTAGAAATAGCCATAAAATTTATTTAGTTTTTTGGGTTTCATGACACATTGGAAGTGGTTACATGATGGAATTGTTGGTAATTGGGCTCATATGCAGTAGCTCAAGGAGATACCATCAGTTGAAACATGATTAAAATAGATTTAAGATTAGACAATTCATCAAACTAAATTGAGTGATAGTCCATTTGAAAGCACTAAATAGAAGACAGTGATGACAAATGAAATTGATTTTAGTAACATGAAGTATCATAGAAAATAGTAGCTATGGACATGTACATCAATTTATAATTGATACTAAGCATATATTGAATATGAGAGGATTTTAGGAATTTTTTTAGTTAAACAATCAATTTTGGAATCTAAATGTTTTAGCATTTAGACATGAAATAGTAAGTAAATTTGGACTTATAGACAACTTAAGGTCCAAGAAATAAAGCAAGAGACAATAGTTATGACATTCAAAAAAATTCAAGTAGTTGAGATTCTGGTAGGGGAAGGGCACATGACGTTGAGTGAGAGAGCATGTCATGTCAAGAGAATGAAACACAACATCAAGTAGGTACTTTCATTTAATATATTCTAGTGTATGTTTAATATTTGATAAAATATATTCTATAAGGGTAAATAGGCTTGAAAGGCCCCTAGTAGAAATTTAGTTTAAAATGTGGAGGAGGTGTTGAGCTAGATTTGACTCACTAAGTATTTGAAATCCTTAAAAATTAATAGGATTCTCCAAACGGGACACATGGAGATGGTTAAGAGAAACATGTGAAGCAAATAACTGGACTATATATTTGAAAATAAAATTAAACTCCTTAGTTAATTGGTTTAATAAAGTCTGGCAGGTCTATATATAAGATATAAAATTGATCTTAGACATGAGAGACTAAATAGAATATAATTTACTAGCTAATTAAAGACTATAAACATACATGATGTAGTCTAGAAGTGATAAGTGAAAAATGCCAAGATAGACACATGGGATATAGTGATGGAATGGTGTGAGATGCATAGAATAAAAGTAAATAAGGATATAGGAAATAAAGTTTGATAGATATACTTAGATGATTTTGACATAGAAATATGGTAAGGGGGTGACATCATATGTGGTAGAAATTGAGAGACATTAAGAGGACACGAAATTGAAAGCACCATAAAAGTGTGGTTTATAAAACTTATTAGGTTCAAGAGTGTGTAAAACGTTTAAGTTTGTATGTGACAGGGTACATAAAGCATGGTTTACTAGAATGTTGGAGTGTATAGAGAAACATAGTATACTCTAAGGACACAATACATGAAGGTAGTCCATATATGACGTGACACATAGCTATGGGCTTAGGTATAAAGGTTTAAAAACACGAATCACAAATTTTGAGTCCTCACTCTTAAGGATTTACTGAATGCTTTGGTTTATATTTTTCTTGGAGATAAATGTCAAGTAGATGAATGTGATATGGCATGGCTAGAATTTTGAAGTATGTGACTAGTCAATTAAGTGGGATTTGTGGATAAAAAAAGTGAATAAATATTGAATAAATAGATTGACTGAGTCCAACACAACAAAAAAAAATCAATGTCAAACATGTGGATGAAATCTAATGGTAGAACATGTGCACATAGATACAACCAAAATGCAAAGCATAAAGGCATTGATTGCTAAGAAAATAGAACATAGGGCTCTAAAGAATATATAAACCAAATGGGTTTAGATAGTGAATATTTAAGTATTTAAATATAGGCCATGAACAAAATATGCATAGAAAGAACAAGGGGCTAAAACAAATAATTCAATGGATAGAGATATTGGCACCAAAGTACACAAGCACAAAGTTTAGGGAAAATAAAGAAAGCTAAAGAGAAAATTGGGGATCACATGATTTTATAAAAAAATAGGGCAATATTACAGGGGTAGCAACAAATAGTTGTGAGTGTTTATATACTTAGAAATATATCTCTATCTTATAATTCAAATGCACATCTAAAAGTGGGGGAATAAGGTGATGATAAAATTTGTATACCCATATCACTTCCCACTTAATCTTGGGCCCATTTTGATGGGACTTCTTAATATATTACTCAATGATAAATAAAATATTATTGTGCAAAGCTGGGCTCATTTGACCCTTTACTTATCTTCATTTATGTATACTTATAAATATTTCATCTATTATTCTATTCATGTTTGCATCTATCCTTATACATTCACCTTTATTACATGTAGGATTGTACTTATATTCATACATGCATTACCTACCTCAAATATATTTCTCCCTATCCCAAATAAATTTTGTTGTGTTTGATTGATCATTGCACCATGCATAATTAACCTCTAAAATCCACCAATAATATATATTTTTAAATTGTATCTATTGCAATAAATTGTATGATTTGACTTGGTAGTTATTTATATAATTTATTGTTGTGTATTTTTATTTGAATTTATTCATTTTATATTATATCATAATTGATCAACAAGGGAAAATCCTATGTATTGGAAAGTGAAATTATTCAATGAAAATTCATTTTGGAGAACTAAAAATAACACACTTGTAAATCATAATTCACATCTAGGTCATTGCATGATTTCTTGGTATTTGCCAACACTTGAAAAAGGCTATAGAGTTGGTCATTCAAGAGGGTTGATTGAGGAGAATTTGAAACCTTGCAATTCAATAACTTCCCTCAGACATTTTAAATATTACTACTCCTTACATGTGAAAAAAATATTAGAGTTTGAGGTGAGACAACATTGATAAATCTATATTTTGTCAAATTAGATCCATGAGTTATAAATTATATCCACATGTCGAATATTTTAAAGAGCATGGTGTCAATTATAGACAGTGGGATCTAACATGCATAACATAGTATGAGTTTTATTGTTCTTGGTTATTAAGTATATTAAATGCATCCATTTTCCCTACCACAAATGACTAGAAATAAATATCATTCTTAATTGTAATTCTTATAGCTAACTATCCGATGATTCTTATTTTATTTGCTATCATTTCTTACATATTTATAATTTTCAATTGTATAAATAATTTAGTTTAATTTATGCTTCATTTGTAGTCATTTATTTAATTAGCCTAAATTTGTATTACAAAAACCTTGGCTTTTGCACAATTATAAATGATATTATTCAGTTCTATAATTACTAAAAGAAAATACATGAGAAACATGCAAATGATTGCAATATGATCTAAGGTTGAATTATTTTCATAGTGCTCATACGCTCTTGAAGGATACGAATTCCTGTATACCTGTATATATTGCATAAACAAAATGTATTGTTAATACTATAAATTTAAAGCCTTAAAACCAAACAATATAACTCAATCATAAATAAAAATAAATACCTTCCAAGCATCATAGTACTTGCTTGTGGATTAGTACCAGGCGAATCCTTAAAAATTGAATTATCCACAATTCTTAGACTATCAACACCTTTCACTCGATATCTTTTGTCAACCACCAAACCAACTTGACAACCTCCATGAAAATGCCAAAATGTTTGTAGTGTATTTTTGCAGAACTTGGCCAAGGCTTCATCACTTGATTGAGTATGTGGCAATGGAGTCCCAAGGAATCGAAGGGTTTTAGAATACCCATTTCTAGTAAATGCAAACTTCTGAATAGAAGGTGTCACACTTAGATTGACCATTAACTTCACACCAAACATGCATTCTTGTAAATCAGAAAGGTGTGAAAAGTAATTGTAGCGAACATAGGGGCTATCTTGAGGATTTGTGCTTTTAAGCCGAAGCTCACCCCTTGATAAGGGAAATGCCACCTTACTTGCAATAAGTCCTAAATATTGTGTATTTGTGGTATTATTTTTTTGGAAAAAGCTAGCAGACTCGATGTAGTGTCGTGAATTCTCTAGAATGCCCACTACTTGTAAATAAGAGAATTCAAGTGGTTTTGAAGATATAATAGCGACTGATGTACGTGGATTATCTTGAATCCCTTTCCCTACTAAGGTCATATTTAAAAGTAAAGTAATATTCAATTCTTTAAGTTGTTGTGATGGACCAATACCACTCAAAAGGAGAAGTTGAGGGCTGCCTATACCTCCAGCTGACAAAATCACCTCGCTATAAATTGACAATTGATTGAGAAATACTTGATAATAATGACCATCAATACTGCTTATGAACTCCACACCACTAGCCTTTAACTTTCCTGCAAAATGACTTCTAAACAATATTAATCATATATACAAGTGGAAAATGTTAGATTACACTATTTAAATAGTTTATGGTGTGTAATACTTTTATTCTCCGAATTCTCAATATTTTAGAATTTTGGGAAAAAAAAACTTTCCCAAATCACACTTAAAGAACATACCTAATAACATTACTTTTATCTGAATTTCTAAAACAGAAGATGCAAATGTACCTGATGCAAAACTGAAGAGGATTCTGTTGGCCGTAGCATTGAGAAGAACTACAATATTATCTGGATTTGCATACTTGAGAAGATCTGCGGCTGTATGTCTCTTTCCATTGTGGTCAAAAGTTGAAGCACTAATCTTGGTGCCTTGTAAATGATCCAAAGTATATCCATTGTAAGGAACTACTCTAGCTTCAAGTAGAGCATCCTTGAAAGCAGAATTCCAAGTAAAAAGCTTGTGTTGTTTAAAGGCACTAGACTTTTCCACCCATTCATACGACTCATTTACAAGTTTCTCATCCCACTTCATTTTCCGAATATAGTCAGAACTCGCTCTGCTGTAGAAACCAAAGTTGATAGCTGTTCCACCTCCTAGAACTCTGGCCCTTATCGACTGTACTCCATCTTCTGAGACAAACCCCTGCGCTACATAAGGATAGTTTTTGGCACTCCCCAAAAGCTTGAAAAACCCTTTGAAATCCTCAACATCGGGATTTCCATAAGGAGAATCTCCCCTCTCCAATACCAAAACAGAATAGTTCTGTGACAAAGTTGCTGCCAGAGGACACCCAGCTGTACCTCCTCCAACAACAATGTAATCATATTCTCTTGCAGCTGCCTTTTTAGCATCTGCTGTCATAAATGGATATGGGTATTCTGCAAACACCAAGCACATAGTAATCTATATCAATGTTACATATCATCTATAAAATTTAAATAAATTAAATTATTTTAAATCATATTTCTCTAAATCTTTTTAATGGATATATTAAAGATATCTATACTAATTTAACGACAGTATTCTAATTGATTGTCAAACAATTGAATTCAATATAATAGTAATCATATTCTCTATTAAAACACTTTTTTTTTTAAACAATTACTATTTAACTGCAGGTGATGTTCCAGTCAAGAACAAGCTATATCTAAACCAACATAAAATTGTACATGCACCTCTATCAATTTTCCCTAAATTTTAAAATAATTCCAAACAAAAAACATGAAAACTTGTACAGACCCAGCTTAGACGTTGCTGCCTCTGAACAGAATAGATGGTGATGGTTTGTAAAAATCAGCAAGCATGAAATCACAAGAGATACAATCTCCATACTCATTAATCACTCCACTTCCTCCTCCTCTATATTTGAAACTGAGATCAAAATTTTGTTCAGTAGTTGCATTAGATGCTTTACTTTATAGACGAGCTTCAAGTATGAAAACTATCGTTGCTGTTGCCATGCCAATTTATGGAATTTTTCAGAGGAAACATCTTATTCAATTTCTACCAGAACTTGTACAATGACAATTACATGCAATGGCGTTTTCTTATAAACATGCACGTTCTTTCGAACGTCTTTCCATAATAAGACATTATCAGCCTCCAATAACGTTTTTTCAAAGTCATTAAAATAGACGTTGCAACCCTTCACAACTAACCGTTGGTAGATATCCATGAGAGGAAAATCTGTTTCCAAAGATTCTGAGCTCATTCGTCATTAAATTTATTTAGACTTATGATTAAGAAGTAGACGTGAGTTGTTTAATGACTAATATTCTGAAAGTAGGATCAGTCAAATCCTTTGAATAAATGTATTGATATTATGCAGTACCGGAAACTATTTTAATTGTTTCTTTGTCTTATATTTTGGTACGACTCGATCTATTTCTCGTATAAATTGGGTTGTACTATATTATTTTCGTGAACATATATATAGTTAGTTTGTTGAGATGGATGAAAAGTTTTAATCAACTAAAAATACAAGCAATATGGCTATGGTTTAGTAGTTGAAATGTTTCTAGATAGTCTATTAATAAATAATAAAAGCTATTAAAAATATAAAATTTATTAACGGAAATATTAATAAAAAATTAATCAAATTGAAATTGAAATTTTTTATTTAAAAATAAAAAATAAAAAAATTTAAAGATTTAAATTAATACAAGTTAAGTGTTAAATAGAAGAATATGTAGCATGGAGGGTATGAAAATCTATGAGGAATTCATCTCTAAGTTTTTTGGGCCTCCTCGGTCACGATGTATATGCATATGTTGAAAACAATTGTTTGACATTCATCTATGGTTCTTGTACACACACTCATCTAGACCCACCTACCTACACATACTCACTAATTCATTCTCTATGCCTCAAGGGTCTTGATGTGTAGGCATGTGTTGAAGATGATTGTTTGTCCTTCATCACACATGTGTGCACACACACCCATTCTCTATGTCTTTTGTATCTTGATGTGTAGGGATATCTTGAGAGTAATTCTCTGTCCTTTATTTATAGTTCTTGAAAACACACACACACCCACCCAACCCACCAACAGATGCTAAGTTAGATAAGCCAAATCCATTACATTGTGATTTTTTAAAAAGAAAAGTGTAGTAAATAAAAAGCAATAACTTGTAAGGATTTAGGCTTGTACTATTTAGGTTTCTACTGTCTAGGATTGGTTACAACACCAACCTTGATTCCTTCTCCATGTAAGCCATCACTCAAGATATACGCATGTATTAATGATTAGAAGGCCCAACTAAGTATTGTTGAACCATGCAACCAAATACATATACACATAACACAAATTTAAAGACAATCAATGAGAAAAAATATTGAAGCCAAAGTGCATTCTACCTCAAGGTATTTCAAATTGAGGCATTTGACCAAAACTAATGTACAATTAGGGTGTGAATTATAGTCCTCCTATTTGATTTACAATATATTGCTCTTACTCTACTACAAAATTAGATTAAAGTATATGTGTGAGCTGGTGTAAGTTATCTACCAAAAAACTACTAACCAACCAAAATTTTCCTTTTAAATAATCATGAGTGATGTTTATCTAGTGAAACTTAGTATTTGGAATGGTTTATATTGGTCACAAGTTGGTGCAAAGATCAACACATAATCAAAAGTGTAATTTTGTAATGTATAGAAGGGAACTTTTTGAAATGAATAACATGGAGGATGCAATAAATCTTGATGCTATTCATGTCAAAAACATCTTTTGGACCAATGAGCTTGGTAATGTATTAAAATGTTAGCATGAAACTTTGTTGATGTGTTCAAATAGTGACACCAAGGAGAGACTCTCCTACTATCATCAATGCTCACTAACAGAGATAAGGATGTATTAAATGTAGAAGTATTTAAAAGACTAAATTGGCTAAAAGGTTAATCATTTTAATAAGTGCTCACAATTGAATTCATACGAGGTTTTTGAAGAAAATGAAGAGAAGAGTTAAAAGAGGTGAAATTGATGACTATATATAGAGTAGGGCAAGGATAAAATACTAAGTTTAAGCTTAAACTGGTAAGATATTAATCTTCCCAAATTTTATTTATAGCATAGCATTTGAAGGATTTTTAAGCTATTTTTGTGGTGGAAAACCTGTTTCTCTTTTCACTTGAACTCCACCCAATTTTCTTCAAAAATTAGAGCCACAATTAAGTAAAAGTACTAAGGCTAAGCACATCTATTATGTCTAATAAGAACAATGCAAAAAACGGGGGATACCTAGCTAGGGCATGTAAACTTGAATGACTTATGGGAGAGGATAAACTAAGAAAATAGGCCTCCAATTACTCAAAGAATGCTTGAAAGTGGTCTCCTATAAGTTGTTGCTTTCCCTATGGAACTCTAATGCACTGATCTAGTTTTGGTGCATATTAAAAATTATGAACTAGAGGCAAAAGATATCTAAAACAATGATAAAAATTTACTCATTACCATCAATAGAGACGCCATCAATGGATGCTTTCACCTATTTAAGAGAGAATTTTATACAAATTACAATTTCTTGTTATCCCACCATAGTTTTGGTGAGAAGAAAGGGGAATACAAAAATGTGATTGCTAGGGACTGGTTTTCTATCGTGAAGAAGGAGAAATCATAGTTACCTAAGAGATTGCATAGGTTTCATTTTGCAAATGAAATTTCATATATGGTTGTTCTCTTGCATAGATTGAAAGTTAATGAAAATGCTCATAATTTTGAAGATTATATGTTCTTCTTCATCCAGATAATTATTATTCAATAATAGTATTTAGATTGGGATTTACGTGGGAGGGAATTATAGCATTGGATTGTTTGTTCATTGGATGCACAGAAGCATATGGACTAGAGAAGGATATTATTAGCGAGCAATTACATTCGATGATAATAAACTTCCCTTTTAATATTTTTTCTATATTATGTCTTCATATTTATTTTATGTGCTAGCTTGCACTAGGAAGTGGTTGGGATTTTTCCCTACAGAAGAATGTGATGATGATGAACAACAAATTAATAATTATTATACTAAGTTATAGTTGAAGCATAGTTACAAGAAGTTCAAGAGAGTGGAAGATGCATTCAACATGAGATTATTAAGGGATATACAAGGTGATTTAGGTTAAAGGATCTCCCTTGAGATAATTTATTTTATTAACCAATATGACAATCATTTCATTTAATTTTAAATATTTACCTACATCAAAGTAAGGGGCTTTGATGGTTTGTCATATAAGCTACCTAAATATGGCGAGGACATGTTCATTCTTATAGAAATTTGTAAACAAGTAGTTGAATTTAATAGAATGTGTTGTGAGAGGGAAAAGGTAGGTATTTATTTTTGTATAGGCCTTGGCTACAATTCATATAAATCACAATTTGATGCCCTAATATTGAGAGAGTTGTGATAAATTACTTTATGTGTTTATGCTGAAATTAGAAACCAAAATATTGTAAAACATATAAGATTCAACCACTAAATCTAGTTGTAAAATGAATCCAACATAAAACCAATAGAGAACCTAGATCATGCAAACACTAAAAATAAAGAAATGTATACCTTCACATGTTCCTAGGTTTTGATCTCCATTTTCCTCCTATCTCCATTGATCTTGCTTGATATTATGGTTTCTCTTAGATTTGTATGTGCACAAGAGCTCAATAGAGAATGGATTGTGGTTGTGTATGCAATTCAATAGAGTGTAGGTTCTTGTACTTGTATTCTACATGGAAGGATACGAAAAGGATCCTATTTTATAAAGAACACCCTAGAAATGTAGGGTTAGGATGTAGAGGTGGAGGGATAAATGGTCGACTGAGATTAGAGGCTAGGTACAGAAAATAGGAAAATATTAAAGATGTGGTTAAAGGTAAATTAAGAAATGAATTACAAGTTTCATGGAGGGAAATGAATGAATTAATTAAATATAAATATTTATTTAATTAATAGAAGAGGTGGGGGCCAATTAAATAAATAAAATATTTATTTAATTTAGGAAAAGGATGATTTAAATAAATAAAAATATTTATTTAAATGGGGAAAGGTTAGAAGAGGATTAGTGAATTAAATAAATATCTATTTAATTAATAGAAGGCTTAGGCTAAAAATAATTAAATAAATAGAATATTTATTTAATTAGGCTAGGACAATTTTAGGTGTCTGCACTGCATTTTAATGAAATGAGATTTTTCTTCGATAGTAAGAATTTGTCAAGATGAATTTATAGTTAGGTCTCACTTTTCACCATCACCCACAACTTGAAGATTACTGGATTTATTTTGCTATTGATAATAGGGTAAGAAAAATGAGCTAGATGAGGCTAAACTCTGATAAATTATCACTTTCCAATTTAATTAGGATGTTTAAGGTGTTGATGATGACAAGTCAGACTTAGTAGATCCAATATTCATCAACCATTTTCAAATACAACTATTTGTGCATATAGATTATAAGATATTGCAAGAAAAAGTGATAGAGGCTAAGCACATATCTCTTCCATAATGAGCACATCACTCCCTACTATTCAATAGATTGATGCACCTAGTGGAGGAGGTGATGGCGACTCAGAACCTCTAGAGAAAATAGGGGAACCTAAAAGGGCCTATGGAGATTCCCCTCTAAATAATAAAGAAGCATAAAAAGAAAAGATAAAGAAAAGGAGGTCCTAGTGGAGGAGATAATAAATGATTCATCTAAATCTAAACTAGATCAATCCCTTCCTTGTGATTGTTTAGAACACCTAGAGAGGTTTCCACCTTAGAGGGTTGATCCTACCCCACTGCCTTCTCATGATCACAATATCACCAAGGCACCTACTCTAACAATAATATTGCAATTTATGTCTCCTTGTTCTAGTAAAAAACAAGGAATTTGACAACTCCTTCTCCTTCATGGCTTGAAAATACTCTTTCTAAAAAGAGGAAAGTACTTTACGTAAATTTTATAAATAGAGACATTGTTGGATATATGTTGCAGAGAACTCCTTAAGCTAAGAAACTAAAGACTACTTTTGAGTTGGTGAAGGATAGTGGCATTGGAGGCTTATATGTTGATATATCTCATCCTTCTTCTAAAAAAGAACCTAATTAGGCCACTGCTAGTGACTAAAATATAACTAAACTTAACTTGTGGCCATCTAACATGATGGAGATGTACATAATTTCCAAGCTATTACTTCAAACATAGTTGAAAGAACAACCAAAGATAACTAGGATAAGGATGAATTAAATAAACTAGTGCAAGTTCTTACTGAGTGTTTGAAATCTTGATAGAGACAACTCCTTAGCTTATAAGCCAAGCTAGTTCCTCTTTTGCTTGAATTTTAGATGTTAGGAAAAAACTTCTTAGTAAAGTACAAAAACATTTATCATATGGAAAATAGCTAAAGAATGGGGGGAGGACATCAAAGAAAACTGAAAGTTGTATTAATTGAAAATATGAGAAAGGTTTGCAATGATAACCGATCACACAAAAGAAGATCACTGATATAGATATTGTCAACAACTAGCATGAAGAATCAATATGGTGACAAGTAGATGGAGAATTTAAAGAAATCTTCAACATGGGTATGGACAAGGAAAAAGTTGACAAAATTATCTCAAGTATTGATGATATGATATGCATCATGTGGAGGGAAAGCATATAGTAGAGACATATATTCTTGAAATATAATTTGGTTGAGCAGATCAAGTTATTGAAATATTGCAATCAAGTTAAGTAAATGATATCCACAAAGAAATTTCAACCATTGGGGCACATTTGAAGAATAAATATAAAGCTAGTGATGAAATAGTTGAAGAGATAAAAGATGAATTTGAAAAGTATATAAAAGAATTATTCAATGGACATTCATTTTTCAAAGAGACTATGAGCAAGTTAGCAATGATTGACTTAGGGTTAGAACAATATGAAGACCATCTAAGTGCAGACTTGAAAACCAAATCAAATGGCATCAAAGCCCGAACAAGACAATATGAAAGCTTTGAACAAAGAATGTCATCATTCCTCAACATACAAAAATGCCAATTTAGTCACCCAAGCACTCAATGACAGATAAGAAAAGGCATCAAAGTTGAAGAAAATCCCTAGAATGTGCCACCTCAACAATAGTTTTATCACCTAATGAGATATTTAAATAGTTTTTTAAAGTTTAATTTTATTAAATTTATGTTTGAAAAAAGATTTTTCTTTAAATATTTGGTTGATAGTTACATTGGGAAGTCTTTAAATATGCAACTAAGAGACATTTGAAGAATCTCAATTTTTCCAAACTTGATATGCATTTTTTTTATAAGAAAGAGAGAGAAATATAATTTTTTTCCCATTTGAAGGAAGATTCACGAGTCTATGAGCTTGTAAATATTAATGCTTTTATTTTGAAAATCATTATTAGTCCATGTGCTAAAATTATTTTTTTAGTCATCATTCTTGAATGTGTAAGTGTGGTAGTCATTTAAAAGCATTTATTTCCTTTGGACTATGGAAAAATATATTTTCATTGGTATTTCAATTGGTGTACTGGAATGGTATTTTTGAATTCATATTCATTCATTTTTTAATGATCCATTCTACATTTATTTCATGGTTATGAGTAAACATTGAATGCCTTTCTACTTTCTAGTTAAAAGCATACCCCATTATTTAATTCAAAAAATAAAAAATAAATATTACAAGGGAGTTGTACCTTCAAAAATTAGAGAGATCTTTATAATATTACAACTTACACAACTTTTGGTCCAAAGGGTTGAGCTTAATTGGTTAAAACACTGGGTTCTAATTGTGGAGACCCAAGTTCAATTCCCAATAGGGACATCTAAGAGGAATTTTAAGTTGTGACCCTTAGCCTTCCATAAGATGGGGAAGGTCTTGGGGTCAATCTAATCAAACATAATAATAATAATAATAATAATAATAATAAGAATAATAATAATTCCAGCTACGATCTATTACCTATCCAAAAAAAAACTTACACAACTTTTGGTAATAGTTTATCTTTGGTAATTTGAGCAAAAATAAAGACAAGAATAGTTCATTTTCATACAGACAAATCTATCAACCAATAGATTTTTAGTGATTTTGTTGGGTACTCAAACAAAAATATTCATTTATAGGTGTAAGAATGATTACCTCTTTTTGATGAAAAATCAAGGTCTTGACACACAATAATGTATTTCCCAAGTAAAACAACCAAACCTTGATTGGATTGATGCAGAAGATATCCACTCAAAATTTATAATGCATCCCATGTGAACACATTTTGTCATTGCTTTGTTTTGATCCAATATTGAATTTGTATATGATACTCTATGCATGCGCATATATTATTTGTTTGTATTGGCATCCATGTGGTGCATCCAACTTACAATTACATTCTTTTGATCACCATGATATCACTATTGATGTGGATAGTAGGTTATACTGGAAAATTCAATGATGATAATATATTTATGACTTTACGATGATGTGACATGATGTTATATTATGATATCTATATTATACTTATGGGGACACTTTGATTATATATTGATTATGATGTGGTTTCATGATGGTGCATTGATGATGCTATATTAACTTGATGAGATATTATGCTACTAAGTGTATTATTATGTGACCTTGATTAGGGAATGCTTATTTATGCATTTCAATTATATTATATTATATATTTATGAATAGGTATTTGTTTTGTTTTGGTTGGTGCAGGTACAAGGCATCAGCTCCACCTGGCTCCATAGGTCTGAGTGTGCCCATTTCCCCAATGGTGGTTGCAAGAGATATCTGGCATGTCATTATGTCAACCAACCCTAGCCATCATTCCTAATAGGTTTATTTTCCTAATTTCATGTGTTTAAAGGTTGAACTCACAATGTTGGTTCCCACTTTTTTGTACATCTTGATTTTTTAGAAAATATAATGATTTAATATTTAAGAGGACCCATTTGAAGTAATTAATTGAAGAGAGTTAGATCAAAATTTATTGGATAGAATCTCTCTACTTCTAAATCATACTTGCAATGCATTCTCCTTTGCATCTATCAAATGCTGATAAAAAACCAATTTTACATTAGCTTTTGGGGGGGTCAAATTAAGTCATTTATTTGTTTTGTTTTTTTAAGTATTTGTCCCTTATTATAAGCTTTCCAAATAGTATAATTTTTAATATATTTAATTTCATTAATAAATTTTTATTTTATTTCTTATGATTGTAGGGTTTTCACCGAACATGAATTTCTTTGTTCAATGCTTATGGAAAAATAGTAAACGTCACCCAAAAAATTCTGAAAAATATTTACGCACTAGGTATTGAATTCCTCTTTCCAACAAAAATAAAATAAAATTGATTTTTGTTACATATAAAACAAGTTATGTAATATCAAATAGACATATGTCAAAATTACAGTTAACTCGACTTCAAATCTTAATAAAATATGAAATATTGAATATAATATTACAAAACCAATTTAAAACACTAGATATGGATGTTATAAAACCAAATTCAAAAGAATCACGTTCGTATCTATTATAGAATACAAGTTATGCTATACGGAGTGAGTATCACTCTTTAAAAATGTTGTTTTTTGAAAAAAAACTAGTTTTGGGGGGAGATAGAAAAATGGAAGCAAATTGATTCCAAAATTTAAAAAAAAAAATTAGAATCTATATACAAAATGAAACAAATCACTAGTTCACATCATCTACAAATTCCTTATGGTTTAGAAGTAATAGGTGTCTGAATTTGAAGTTTTTTTTTTTCTTGAAAATGAATATTGCAATGTCAAAGTTGGCAAAAAAGTGTAACACACTATTGTGGGTTCACCCTACACCTTCGATTATTATTTTAGTAATGTATAGTTACCTTAATGCATAATTGTGCAAGACCAATAATGATTGTTTGTGCATAGTCATTAATTTGTAAATTGCCATTATTATAATACAATTTGTAATGATATTTTAACAAAATAGTGGTAATTTAATATTTAATGGTATAATATGCCTTATTTATATTTGATTTAATGAGAATTGCATGATTACCTATTAGGTCATTTGTGGGTTTATTTGACATTTAATTTTTAATTGGATTTCATATTATCTTATTTCCTCACTGAAAAAGTGAGTCTATTTTGTAATCGAAGTTCATTTTACAACACTTAATCATTTTTCTTCAAGTTTCTCTCAAAAACCCTATCTTAGATATCTGGATTTGTGATTGTGGGAGATTGGATTTGAAGATTTTTGTGGGTAGTGATTCAAAAGATTTGTCTATGTCTTTTCTACTAGCTATTGAAGAATTTATTCCTACAATGGATGAAATTTGGAATTAGGGTAACAATTAAGATAATAAGATCACTAACAAGCCAAATTCACCAAAACATTGAAAGAGGGGCGAGCCTAATAGATCTAGCCACAATCCAAATAAGGAAAGGGCTGAAATTCTAATTAGATTCACTAGTTGTTAATAGTTATCCATTTTATTAGTTGAATTTGGAAGGTAATTGTGAAATTAGGATAAACAAATGAATAATTGAAGCAAATTGTTAAAAACAGACTACTACAGATATCCTACGGAGCCACAAACTGATATATAGGCAAAAGAAGATGTTTAAAATCTGTTTCCAAAAGTTTGGCCTAATTTTTTAGGACCAGGTAGTACATATTCACCCTGGTCCTTCGAATCTCACTCTGTCAAAAGTTGAACCTGTTCATTGTCGTCGACTCTATTAGAATCCCAAAGTACAACTCTTGAACCTATTTCCTGCACATAGAAAGAAAGGAAAATATGTTGGGGATAAGAGTTTGCCTTAGGTCAAACCCTAGTTTAGGAATTAACATTGAAATGAAAATAGGAGTTGAAATGGAAATTGCTGCTAAATGCTTTCATTTTGAGGTAAAGGCCAGATCTAAAGTAAAAATTCTTGTAATTGATATGTTGATGAAGATTTGTTTGATCCTCATGCAAGGGTTTTAGGGTTCCATATAGAAGTTCTTCAAAGAAGTTCGATCATGGATTCCATCTTGAATGCATAAACTTGACTTCACTTCTGCTCCAATACTTGATGACTGACTGATTTATTTCTCACTTGAATTGAATTTGTAATTAGGATCATAATTTTGCCTCTTGGAAAAGTTAGGTTTTAAATGAGAGGGGTAGACCTCCTTTTATACTTGATTGCCCAAAAATTAAATAAACTTTTGGATTAGGCCGACACGGGATCAGATTTCTTGCTTGTGTGAGATAACCATTGTGGAGACAAAAAATGGGCCCTAATTGAGAGGACTAGGGTGTTGGGTACCTTGGTCTTGAGCTAAGGCCATGGCACCTAGCACCTTGGTCATATTAATCAAGATTCGACCTTGGAGAAAAGGCAGAGAAGGAGATGAAAGTGTAGGTTTGGGGGTGGTATGAATAGAATCAGAAAAACATTAGGCATCAAAAGTCGAAGTGCCGAGGTGAGGTCTCAGTGAGAATGAAATTGTATGCGGATATAGTTTATGAAATTGCATTTATCCTCCACTTTAGTGGGAGCATGAGACTAAGCATACTCATGGTAAAGTACAAAGTCGCATTGAAAAAATTCCACCAAGATATCAAAGAGACAAGACACACCAAGACACTAGGGAGTTTAGGATCTTACTACTCTTATATCAAGATAAAACCTAGAAAACACATGGAAGGGAAATAGAGCACAAGACTACACTAGCCTAGTAAAATTTGCTTACTATAACTCTTGAAAAAGAAAAAACCAAATTACAAAGCAAAAGGCTCAATTTGAATTTAAGTAACTTGAGTATCGAAAACATGTCACATGTGGTTTGTGCAAAAAGTGTAACATAGAGTGGAGTGTAATCCCCCACATTAAAGCGATGGCATATGCCTTATCAGGAGAAATTGCTTTAAGGTAGCATGCATAAAAAAGAGAAGCATATTACCATAATGAAATGCCACCAAGAAAGGTCAAATCAAATGATAATGGTTATAAACTATTTAGAAAAAGGCACATAAGGGATCTTCTACCTCTGAGGTTAGTATGCTCTTATGATAAATAATGTTATCAAGGATATTTGTATTAAATTGACCTCATCCCCCAAAGGTAGTGGAATTACAAATACAATGGAAGAAGATAACGATAGATAACAAACAAGTATCTTTTTGAGTCAACAAGGAAGAGACCCAAAAGAAACTTGAATGCTTTGAATCATCCCCAAGTAGACAACACAAGACACAACATATGAAAGAATTGAGATACAAATAGAGGAATGTCACAATATATTCAACATATTTATTACCTTGCACCAATGAAGTAACAAGGGTCATCCAAAGAGAACCTATTATAACACAAAAACATATCAAGTAGCACATCACAAGGGAAGCACATTACGAACAAGCAAACACACAAAAGAGAATCCATAGAATGAAGGCAACTACAAATCATCCACCTCTCAATCTTGTTTAACATCATCTAGGAATGGTGGAATAGATGCAAGAGGAGCCACTTTGAGCACTGTAGATGGATCTACTGCAAGTTCCAAACAAGGATTATGCTCTAATGATAAATCGCTTTGTTTGTCACTAGGAGCTAGCGCTAATGCTTTTGAAAAATGTGAAGATAAATCATGATTGATCTCAACAAGATTATACATATCATCAGAATTGTTAAAATCAACATTTTTAGCATAAGTAATATTATCATTATCCATATCATCATTTAAATTAATAAAAATAGGATCTCTAACATGAAAAGAAGTTGAACCATCATTTTTCTTAAGCATTTTTAATTTAGGTGATTTGATTTGAACTTCCTCCCTAGGGTTAGAAAAAGCTAGGATAGATGAGACCAAGTCAACATTTGGTGTCTTTGAGGAGCAAATGGTTTGGGAAGCAAGCTCATGAGCCTTAGCACAACGTCGTCATTGATGTTCTCTTACACAATGATTTCTTTTAGTTTTAGTCAAGACTTGTGAAGGTTTAGGATTAATGGACATAGAATTCTTTTATTCCTCTATAGGGGGATGAACAAAAGAAACCCCAATAGGTTAAGGGAGACTTGATATAGGAGGAATAGAAGGAGTAGGAAAAATATCAAGGTTGTTATGTGGAGGAGGAATATCCATAGGTGTAGGATCTCTAGGTTTACTCAAGGCCATGATAAATTAATTTTTCTATTTTTGATAGGATAAGAAAAGGATGTCATTTTTATGCTTAAGAGGTTCAAGTTGTTTAGGCCAAAAGTAATCAAGAGTAAAATTTCCACGCTTCGCAATGGGTTGGTAAAGGCTATGATTAATTTCTATGATAGTTTCAATTATGAGGGAATTTCAATCATTTATGGATTGTAGAAGGGATAGATTTCATGGAAGAGAGTCAAGGATGTCTCAAATTCACATGAAATTTTATTCGATTTAGGAATAATAGAAAAGGTGACATCTAAGCACTTAATAGAAACCTCAACGAGAAGGGTGATGGAACCAATATTAGGGCAAGAGAAACCATCATACACCTTAACCATACCATCATAGGTTACTTGATGAAATTGTGAAATATAATGATGTTATTCATTAATCACATTCACCATACACACTAGATCAACGAATACCCCTAGTGAGAGTTTATTTTTTATCTTCACAATGATATATAATGGGCCATCAGGTGAAACAATAGTCTCACTAGGATGAAAATTGATGCATGTCTTTGGTAGGTGTAGGCTTGTCAACAAGGTTCACAACATTATTAGATTTTGTACCAAGGTCAATAGGAGAAAAATCAAGAGACTTAGACTCAACAAAATTGGTAGAATGAGAAGGAAATAGACTGGTAAAGATCTGGAGGTTTTGATTAGGAGCTATAGATTTATTCTCATTATCATTGACACCAACTATAGATATAGTATTATTATCAATGAATTCGTGGATCTTATTTCTCAACTTGTAACACTTCTTAGTCTCATGGACAGGTTGACATTGATATTGACAAAAAGCTTTAGGATCATGGTAAGATGACAATGGTTTAGAAGTGACAATTGGCTTGATGGGAGGAAGTTGCAACAAATTAGCATTCATTAACCTCAACATTATACTATGCAAAGACTTAGAAAGAGAAGTTAACTCTTTTCTAAAGTATTTGGATAAAGAGGCTACACCTAATGTCGTGGTTGCCACTTGAGTGTTGATGTTGTCATTGATATTGATGAAACCTTTGTTTGATTTGAACTTCATAAATGATTATTAAGCACTCTCATTCTTATCAACTGGAGCCATCAAAGAGGATGATTCAAATTGACTCACTTGAAGCTAATAGTTATGAAGCACAACAAACAATTGCGTAAAAGAAGTAAACTTAGAAAATAGAAGCTTATCTGTAATGTATTTTTGTAAATTAGAAATGAAAATCATTTGAACATCATGATCAGGCACTTGACAAGCAATTTGAGAAAGCAAATATTTATAGATCTACTAATAAAATTAGTTACTTCTTCTTTAACTCCCTACTTACAATGAATCAAATACGTCAAATTAATCTGAGGACCAATGTTATTTTGAACTTGTTGAATGAAAAAAATGGCCAATTGTTGAAATGAAGTAACATAATAAGGAGAGAAATAACAATACCATTGCAATGCTCTATCTCTAAAGGTCTAGTGAATAATTTAGCCATAAGTCTTTGGTCATGAGCAAAATCACTACACAAAGTTTGAAATATATTCATATGAGTCAAGGGGTCACCTTTTCCATTATATAGCTCCAATTGGGGGACTTCCATATGTTTAGGGGGAACCACATAGGCAATGTCATAAAATATTGGGATTGCTACATCAAATGTGGGAAGATTGAACTTAGATTGAGTTATGGAAGCCGATTGTTGTTGTAATGATGACATAGTTTGGGCTAATTTATTGATGCTTGCTTCAATGGATGGATTGAAATTGGACATATTGGATTGTGATGGAGGAGTAACATTGTTGTATGTAGGTGGAGGTTGAGAATAAGGAGGTGGAACATTATGGTATGTTGGCATGGGAGATGGTTGTGACACAAATGGAAGACTCAAGAAAGGAGAAATGTAAGAGTATGGATTAATAGGGTTTCCCCCATGACTAATATGTGTAGGATTTGTTGGCTTGATGATGAGTGTAATGAATGAATTCATATGTTGTCATTGATGGAACATATATACACACACATATGTTCACATTGTCTATCGATACTACTAAAATTTACTTGTATTATATTGCAACCGGTATTATAAGTTTTGTTTGTGATAGTTTAGAGAGTGTCAAACCGATACATGTAGACAATCGGTATATACAGGAATTTCCCAACACTAACTTGAAGATCCAGCGGAGATTATCAAAGATGCAATGGAGGACAATCGGTTTACATGTTGATATGGTTAAATCCAACCGGTATCGATGTTCCAACCGGTATTCATAGATTGTGTGATGAGTTATCACCAGTCATGATGAGTCATCCTAATCGACAAATTCTGGTGGTCATTTGTGATGAGTTATGTTTGATTGTCCAAATACACTACACCTAGGAAATTGTGATAGAATTCCTAAGGCCGACATGAAATCTAAATATCTATATAATGACATGAAATCTTAATGTCTATATAATGACATTATGATGATATGAGATGATTTGATGCGAAGATAGAAGTGTTAAGTTGTTGAAGACATTGGAGAGTATGATGGTTATGCAGTTTTGACTGCACAGAAGAGGATCTATTCAAGCAAGTTGTGCTACTTTTAGATCACACCACCTATTATTTTCTAATCACTACAACAATCAAATCCCCTAACCGGGTAAGCTCTAACAAGCTTCATTGTACAAATCCTTTAACAAGGTGATCCATTAGTTTGGATTCAAAAATGCTCTACCAAGGTTACTACTAACAGGGTACTACCTTTAACAGGGTATAGATTCTGACAGAGCTTTGGGATCTTTAATAAGATTTTCTCCTAACAGAGCACCTTTTTAGACCTTAACCGGTCAGTTATTGATTACTACAGATAGTTAACTTGTGAGTCCCATCTCACCGTGGTTTTTCCCATTTGGGTTTTCCACGTATAAACACTTGTGTTGTGGTGGATGTTTTACTTATTGTGGATGCTTTAATATCATTTTGGATAGCATGCATATTGTTGAATAAACTTGTTAAGTATATCTATTGGTTAGTGCTTAAAGTAGTATTGTTTTTGGTGTCACTGATTCACCCCCCCTCTCAGTGCTTTATAAGTCTATCAATTGGTATCAGAGCCTAACTTTTTAAAGGCTTAGTCGCTTGGAAGGGAACCATAAAGCCACCATCGGGGATATGAGCTACTTTGAGATGGCCAGAGTGCTTGAAGCTACTAAGAATGAGCTTGAAACACTAAGGGTCATATTCAAAGCTTCACAAGTCAAAAGGAGAGAGCTGACTGAACAACTGTTGGAAAAATATGACAATAGTTCTTCAGGTGAAGCCAATATTGATGCTTTAGCTGAAGAAGTTGAAAAACTAAACGGTGAAAAGCTAAATCTGAGGAGAGAGTTAGAAAGCTTAACTATCCGCATGAGTCAAGAGCTGGAAGCCAGGAGGACAGGTGAAGATCTTATCAAAGAAAGAGATCATGAAATTGCTAAGATCAAACGAGAGAATGCAACCTTTCATGAGCATTAACATGCTGAAAAAGAAGAAAATGAGGCTTTGCAGCTAGATCTTGAAATGGCATCATCTCTGAGAGAGACTATTGCAAAACACAATGAAGATCTTACCAGAGAACTCACTGAGGTTAATGGGAAACTGGAAAAGTTCAACAAAATTTCTACCATGTTGGATGAGCATATTCAATCACAAAGGATGAAAGGTGATACATCTGGACTAGGTTTTAACACATCTAAGAAAGGAGAGTCTTCTGGTACAAAAAAGAAACATTCACAAGGACAAAACTGCTCCTAAGGCTAATAATCCTACCGGTAAGAAAGTTTTTAAACCTGTTTGCTTTGTTTGTCATAAGCCTGGACATATTGCAAATGTGCATAGAAACAAACCCAATGGGAATACAGGCTACAATGCAAATACTAGGTATGTATCTAAGAGATTTGAAGGTCATTTTTTCACATGAAAAATGTATGGACATAGATCAATTGAATGCAAATATGGAGTAAATAATCTAGTACCTCACATAAATCCAAGACCTAACGGTAATTGCATGAGAACCTATGATATCGGGGTAACATGAACTAGCAGAGACCCTATGTCAACCGGTTTAGTCCATTTGAGATGGAAAAGGTAACTAATGTCATTTGCACCATTTGTAACAATTTTGGTCATGTGGCTATGAATTGCAGAAGGAGAACTAGAAGAGACAATGCAGGACCTTGGAGATCATTTGGAATGGCCTGCTATTATTGTCATAAACTGAGACACATGGCAAAGTTTTGTAGATCTAGAAAGAACAAACCAATTAATCATTCTGAAGATTAGGAAGGAAAGAAGAAGGTAAATTTTAAGGAAACCAGAGAAGAGATGAACCGAATCTGGAAAAAGAAGAGTGATGATATAGTTGCAGAAGAACCTAATCCATCACCCAGTGTGGAGAATCCTGCACTGGTGAACTGAGCTTGTCAACATGGCTAAGGGCAGCATAGAGGTAAATCTACTTTCGGACCCCTTGAAAGATGAGTGGTAAGAGAGTTTGAATTTTGAGTTGTTATGTGTGAAATCTTGATATCTTTTGGCAATCGGCTTTTCAAAAGTTTATCAACCGGTTTTACATTTGTTAATATTGTATGCATCGTTAAGTGGTATATTAGGGTTTGTAACCCTAGTGGTCAAGCATTTAATGTAGTATGTAAAAAGGATAAAAGTGAGTTTTACTATGTTATTTTTACCCTAAATGAATTTGAGAGAGAATTCTTGAGCACTTGCAGAGCGAAGAGAGGATTGCTAGCTGGTTTTAGTCGAATGTGTGTCGTGATTTGTTTGATCGAAGCTGATTGTCAGCTTAGTGGAGGTTTAACTGGTGTGCACTTGAGAAATCAACCGGTAACTGAGGTATCGTGTGTGAATTGAGGTATTTCTATGTAAATCTCATTTCGAATCTAGTTTATCTGAATGGCTTCATCATCTAAGCAAGTAGAAAGGCTAATGATCACATCATAACCTATGGAGGTTATAGAATCAGAATGAAATGTGTCTTATAATGCTTTATCTCAAGTTCATGATGGTGTGATTGTAAAAGGTGATTTTTCTAGCTACATTGATTGTAAAACTGAAGATTTAGGATTGTATATGGTGAAAATGGATAACAATAACAACAATATTGAAAGGCTAAATGAATCCAACCACTAAACCCTAGCCTAACAATGAACAAAGATCCACCATAACATATGAAGATTACCTAAGACAATGTAAATAATTCAAAATCACAAAGATTATACCAATCACATGTCCAATAGGGTTTTGATCTCCATTCTTCCTATCTCCATTGATCTTGCTTGATGTATATTTGCTCTCAGATTTTTGTATGCACAAGAGCTCAACAAAGAACGGAATGTGGTTGCAAGTAGGATCGTAGTGTAGTCAATTGCATAAAAGATCATTAGCATGAGTGATTAGGGTTTGACAATGAAGGAAGCATCTTCTTAAATAGAAGACACAATATGAAATGGAGGGTTAAGATTGAGAGGTGCAAAAAGAGAGGTCGGCTAGGATTAGAGGGTAGGTAGAGGAAATACCAAAATAATGAAAGAGGTAGGTAGTGTAGGAATTGAGAGATGAATGACATGTGTCATGTGTAGAAAAAGATAATGAATTAATTAAATAAATAAAGATTTATTTAATTAATAGAAGAAGTAGGATCATTAAATAAATAAGATATTTATTTAATTTAGGAAAAAGATAATTTAAATAAATAAATGTATTTATTTAAATGAGAAATAAGGCTAGAAGAGGATAAATGAATTAATTAAATAAATAAAAATTTATTTAATTAATAGAAGATTTAGGCTTAGATAATTAAATAAATAAAATATTTATTTAATTAGACATGACAATTTTGGGTGTCTACAAGGATCATTGTCAATTTATTCTCAGTTGAAATCCCTTTGTGATAAGAACATAAAGATTCAACCCGAGTATATTAGGGTTTATGGATGCAGAGTACTCCGCGTATTGGGCAGAGCATCCGTTTCCGCGGTTGACAGATCTGGGAGAGCTGCTGGAGGGAGAGGTTGGAGGGGATGATGATGATGATGGTGGAGGGGATGGAGGCTGAGGCTGACGGAGGCGGAGGGGAGCAGTGGGGGAGAGGAGGGTGGCACCTCGGAGGGAGGGGGGACAGGAGGGACCAGCACAGGTGGTGAGGGGTCGCGGTGGAGTGCCCCTGCAGGTACCATCAGCACAGGGTCCTAGAGCACAGGGACCGAGATAGGTACAGGTACAGGGACAGGTGCCAGTACAGGCACATGGACAGAGACAGGTACAGGTACAGGCACCCGCAGAGGGAGAGCCACAGGCAGAGGCAGAGGGTGGGGATCCAGAGGAGGATGAGCTGATTGAGCTCAGGGAGATCTATCAGGGCCAAGCAGATGAGAGCCAGGAGTTGGAGAGGGAGAGGGATCGACTCAGGACCCGGCTCAGGGATACTGAGTGGGAGAGGGATCAGGCGATTCAGCGCTACACTGAGGCTGAGACAACGCTGAGGGAAGGGAGGCAGGCGGCGGAGGACACAGGGGCAGGCTACGCATATGTCTTGCGAGCCGGAGAGGAGATTGGTTACTGGAGGGACCTCTACTATGGTGCAGTGCCAATAGATCAGCGGGCGAGGAGCTTCCATAGACCATCACGGACAGCGACGGCTACGGGAGGGAGTCGGAGGAGGCAGGCATGTAGTGGTGGGGTCATGGGTCCTCCACCACCACCAGACAGGCAGGGTGATCCTGGAGCGGGTCCTTCTATAGCTCAGCGTCCGTCGAGGCCAGGCGGCTCCGAGGGAGGGAGTTCATCATAGCCATAGAGGGCTCCCTTGTATCAGTATATGTACCATTTTTGTATTGTAGACACCTGCGGGTGATTTTGTAGCTATATGATTCTTTTGACATCATTGTATCATGACACATTTGATTATATATGAGAGATGATTCATTTTTTTGCAGCAGGCTATATGCATGTGTACCTATGTGATGAGATGTTCTTAGAATGTATGCTTATGATATGGATGCAAATATGTATATGACACAATGCAATATTTTTGTTCTTTTATGTTTTATATGCGTATGCATGATGCAAATGTGAATGTATGTCATGCAGATGAATATGATAATGCAAATGTAAATTGTGCTAATAGGTGTTGTGTGCAGGATGTGATGCAGTTGTGATATCTATATGTATGTATGAAATGCTTATATGTGGAAATGCAGGTGTAACTATATGAAATGTTTTTTTGGTGTGTCATTATACTCAGTCATGTGATAGCAGGCTACGCGGACTCGAGAAGGATGATGGAAGTCAATCAAGAAAGGGGGATGGAAGATAGAAGATATGAAAGTGAAAGAGCTTCTTGTGCGTTATCATCATTGAGCTTATTATGGCAAAATAGGTTATGACAATCGAGGCATATGTTCGACCCAGAAAGTCATTGTACCTGTTTGCATGGAGATAAGACAGTCACAAACAAGGAATGCCCCAGTTCATACTAGACTCACAGTGTCCTCATATCCTTGGACAAGTCATAGCATTACTAAAAGACAATCCACAGACAGCAAATGCAAATAGGTGACGATACCCCATCCTCGCCTTTCTAGTCAAAGACATCCTGGAGATAGAATCTCTAGTCAAAGACATCCTGGAAAAGCTAAAAGACATGTCACCAAAAAGATGAAATCAAAAGAAAACCAAGACTCGACACCAACATCCACTGTAGTCCTCAAGTTTAGTGTCTCTTGTCACTTGTATAAGTCATGTTTGATTGTAGTCACAATGTTCACTTTCACAAAAAGGGATAGATTAACACCGAACCATATGTTGTCTGAGTCTGTTGAAAGATTTGATTTGTTGAAGCCCATTGTTGCTGCTGTGTCTCATCTGAAACTGACTGAATCCATGAAACTGATACTTTATTGCAGAGAAGACGAAACTTTATTGCGGATCTGTGATGCAAATGTTGCTTTATTGCGGATTGTGCGCGAATAGACTTGAAGAAAACTGTACTCCTTGAAACATGCGATGTTCTTAGTTCCACACCCATCACTAGACGTAGGATTTGCCTTAGCCACAGATAGGATCTGATTTATTATGGATGGAAAGGGATGTTTTATTATGAATGGCTAACCAATCTTGGGTAGATCAATAACAAGCAATGATGGGAATGGGTAAGTTTATTATGAATGAATAGGATGTGAGTGTGTGCAATGTGAAGTGATGAAAGAGAATCCTGAAGGAGGGAGGAGCAATGTCTCTACGCATGGCGCTGGTGACCCAGTTTTCACCATGGTACTTGCCCAGGGCGCCACCGAAGTGGTTTTCACCATTAGACGAAATTATTTCTCTTTACTTTTTTCAATTTTTCAATTTTTTTGTGTCACAAGGCGCCTGTTTGCCAGGTTTTCACCAAGTAACGATTTTTTTGTTTTATAATTTTTTTGTATTTTTGAAGTTTTTTGATTTTTTTTGTATTTTTGAATTTTTTGATTTTTTTGTATTTTTGAATTTTTTGATTTTTTTTGTATTTTTGAATTTTTTGATTTTTTTTGTATTTTTGAATTAGGATATTCCGAAGAACTATGTGTAGAACCTGTGAAGATGCATGTTGTTGATAGGATCCTCCAAAGGTTCACCTTCTGTAGTTGAGAGCTGATATGCCCCAGATCCATAGGCTGCTGTAACGATGTAAGGACCAAGCCAATTTGGTTCAAACTTGCCTTTCTTCTCTCTGTCTTGCTGATTCTTGGGATTTTCTCTGAGAACCAAGTCACCTACCTCAAATGTGCGAGGCTTGACTTTGTGATTGTAGCTGTGACTCATTCGTTGTTGGTAAGCCTTGAGATGATTAAAAGCAGTTTGTCTCTGTTCATCCAACAGTTCTAGTTCTTGTAAGCGAGAGACCCTGTAATCTTCATCGTTGATGATGTTTTGCAAAGAGACCCGTAGAGAAGGTAACTCGACCTCAATAGGCAAGATGGCTTCAGCATTGTAGACAAGTGAGTAGGGTGTAGCTCATGTAGGTGTGCAAACACTTGTGCGGTAGGCCCAAAGTGCAGGATTGAGTTGGATATGCCAGTTACGGCCAGCGTCGTCGACTGTCTTTTTGAGGATTTTAAGAATTGTTTTATTAGATGCCTCAGCTTGGCCATTACCTTGGGGGTAATATGGTGTGGAGAAATGATGAGAGATATGGAAGCGCTCACAGAGTTCACGAACATCCTGATTTTTGAAGGGACGCCCGTTATCAGTGATAATGGAAGTGGGAATACCATATCGGCAAATGATGTAGTTGAGGATGAAGGTAGCAATTTGTTTCCCAGTGACTTGTGTGAGAGGTACGGCTTCAATCCACTTTGTGAAATACTCTGTAGCTGTGATAATGAATTTATGACCATTGGAAGAAGGAGGGTGAATCTTGCCTATGAGATCGAGTCCCCACTGACAAAAGGGCCAAGGAGACGCAAGTGGTTGTAATTCTTGTGTTGGTGCATGTATTAGGTCTCCATGAATTTGACACTGCTTACATTTCTTGACAAACTGATATGAATCTCTTTCTATAGTAGGCCAGTAGTATCCAGTCCTGATGAGTTTCTTGGCCAAGGTAGGACCACTAGTATGCGGACCACATATCCCTTCATGCACTTCACGTAACGCAATCTGAGCTTCGTCACTTTCTAAACATCTAAGGATAGTGCCATCTAGACCTCGTCAGTATAGGATATCAGCTAGAATGACATATCGAGAGGATTGGCGAATGAAAGTGCAGCGTTGGTTGTTTGATAGATCAGGAGGCAAGACATTGTCGCGAAGGTATGTGAATATGGAACCATATAACTGGGATTCAGGACCAACAACGCATATCATTTCAGTAGGAGCGATCTCATATGAAGGAACTAGCAGGTTGTCTACCAGAAACTCATAGCAGGTTTCATTTTGCGGTAGATCAATTAGTGAAGCAATTGTAGCCATGGCATCTGCAACACGATTCTGCTCTCTTGGTATCTGCTCAAAATCTATCTTTATGAAGTGCTGTTTCAAATCATCTACCAGTTGTTTGTAAGGCATTAGTTTTTTGTCTTTTGTTTGGTAATCATCAGTTGCTTGATGGATAACCAGTTGAGAATCGCCAAAAACATGAAGTTCTTGGATCTTCCATTGAACTGCGATTCGTAATCCAGTTGTTAATGCCTCATATTCCGCTATATTGTTAGTGCAAGGAAATGATAAGCGGTATGACTTTGGTATAGAATCACCCTGAGGAGTTATAAAGAGAATACCAGCTCCTGCCCCATGCTGTGTGTATGAGCCGTCAAAGTATAGTTGCCATGGCTTTGCATGTGATATTGTTAAAATTGCTTCATCTGGAAATTCTGACTGTAGAGGAACATCATCTATCATGGGAGCATCTGCTAATTGATCCGCAATTGCTTGTCCTTTTATTGCTTTTCTGTCCACATACTCGATGTCGAATTCACTCAGGATCATTACCCACTTGGCCAGTCGCCCAGTAAGTGTAGCTTTGTTGAGAAGATATTTTAATGGATCAATTCTTGCAATCAACTTAGTCTTATGAGTGAGCATATAATGTCATAATTTCTATGAAGCAAAGACCACAGCGAGACATGCACGCTCGATCGGTGTGTAGTTTAGCTCATATCCCACCAATGTGCGACTGATATAGTATACTGCTTTTTCCTTGCCGTCAGCTATTTGTTGTGCTAGGAGTGCCCCTAGTGCTGTTGGAGTAGCTGATATGTATAGTAGCAAAGGCTGATCTGGAACTGGTGGCATCAAAACTGGTGGATTTAAAAGATAATCTTTGAGCGTCTGAAAGGCTTGTTGACAGTTCTCATCCCATTTGAACTTTATGTTTTTATGTAGCAGGTGCTGAAAAGGATTACACTTATCTGCAAGTTGTGCTATGAATCTTCATATGGACTGGAGTCTCCCTTGTAAAGATCGAAGTTGACTGATATTCCTTGGTGGCGGCATGTCCAAGATAGCCTTGACTTTTGCTGGATCGGCTTCGATTCCTCTTTTGGACACAATGAATCCTAGGAGCTTCCCGGAGGTTACTCCAAAGACACATTTCTTAGGGTTTAATCTTACCTTTTATTTTTCCAACCGATCAAAGACGACTAAAAGTATGTCCAAATGTGTATCTCTGTCTATTGATTTTCCCAAGAGATCATCAACATAATCTTCCATGGTTATGTGCATGAGATCATGAAAAATAGTGGTCATTGCTCTTTGATATGTAGCACCTGCATTTTTCAGCCCAAAGGGCATGACATTCCAACAGAAAGTTCCCCATGGACAAGTGAATGTTGTTTTATGTTGATCCTCAGGTGCAATCCTGATTTGATTATAACCAGAAAATCCATCCATTAAAGATAACATTTCGTGACCTGCTGTGAGATCAACGATCAAGTCAATATTTGGTAATGGGAAGTCATCTTTCGGACAAGCTTTGTTAATGTCTCTGAAGTCTGTACATATTCGGATGCTGCGATCTGGTTTACTTACAGGTACTAAATTGGAGATCCATTCGGGATAATCAATTGGGCGTATGAATCCGACATCCAATAATTTCTCTAGCTCTGCTTTAACTAGTAATGCCACTTGTGGGTGCATTTTCCTTAATTTCTGTCTTATTGGCTTTGCCCCTGGTTTGACTGTCAAATGATGCATTACCAAATCCGGGTCTAGCCCAAGCATATCAGCGTATGACCATGCAAAGTTGATTTGTCGTTCCTTGAAGAAGCTTATGAATTTTGCCCTTTCGGACTCTGTCAATGATTGAGCCAGGAATATGTTGTGTGGAACCTCTTCTGTACCAATGTTTGTTTTTATAGTCTCCTCTACCAACATGGATGATTTTTCCTCATATGATGCTGGGAGAATGTCGAGCCTTCCATCTTTGGGTGCCTCAGAGAGGTTTTCGCCCTCAGATACGTCCTTTCTTTTTACTTTTTTGGGATCAGATAGCGCCACAGTGTGGTTTTCGCCATAAGACCCTTGATTTGTTCTTATTTTCACATTTTTGCGACTGGAAGGTCCGACACCCTCACCAAAATATGCCACGTTGTTGAGTTCTATGATGTATCCTGCCTTATGGTCCCCGAGGGGAAGATCATCTCATATGCCAAGATAGTCGATAATGGCTTCGTCATTTTGAAATGTATCAAATTGTGTTGATCCTTCATAATCCTAGTCAATGAGTTGGTGGTGAACAAGGGGAAGGCCTTTAATGTTTTCGGAGTTTGCAGGGCTAATAGTGAAGATGTGGTTATATTCGGGTATATCGAGGCAATCGTCGAGGTCATCGATGGCACTCTCCTCATCAGTTTTGATCGTGAGCAAATCCAAATTGTCATCACTAGTAGCGCCTTCCGGGACAGGTGTCCTCATCCTATGTGATTTCGACCTAAGACCTTGAAACGAAGACTGTGGGGAATCCTTATGAGTTGTTTCTTGACCAACTCTGAACTTTTTACAAAATTGCTCTTCTTCTGTGGGTTCATCTGGCTCTCTGAATGTCTCGGTGAGCTCATAGTCACTGGAAGATTTGTCTGAACCCCATTCCCATTCGTTGGAATCTGTGGAATAGTAATCTTCTTGTTGAACTTTGGCAACTTTGATTTGTGATGCCTCTTCTGTCCTTTTAGTGTGGATCTTGGAAGTCAGAAAACCAAGTCCCTTTGAGCGTTCTCTTTTTATAGTCAATTCAGGTTGTAAGGGTTCTATGAGGCCTTCTTTGCGTAACCCAAGAGGGCTTTTTCCATCATACCTGAATTTCTGTAGAATCTTGAAGCCTTTGCCATATTTCTCGCAGGGTATATTGATCTGATCTTGTGTGTCCTCTTCAATGTCTTTGTAGAGCATTTTGTATAAATCTTCCTCTCCTAGTTCGCCCCATTTTTGAAAGGTAGTAGGATCCCATTTGAGTATCATGATGGATATTTGCTTGTTAGGATGTGGCCTTCCATATTCTTTTGGAGAGCTCATGACTTGTCGCAAATACATGGTCTGATTTAAAGTGTATTCTCCCATGCCTTTGTCTTGAAATTTGCCTTTAAGTTCACCTTGTTTTGATGTCGAAGGTTTCAATGACTCAGGGTCAATGTATGCCGAAGAAGGAACAGCTTCACGATTACTGGGAATGATGGTCTCAGTATGTGATCTCAAGTTATTGCAATATATGAACGGATTTGGATCACCGTTGACTGTTAACTCGACTCCATTATGAGGAAACTTAATGCATTGATGATATGTTGATGGGACTGCCCTCATTTCATGAATCCAAGGACGTCCTAGCAAAATGTTATATGTGAGATCTAGATCTAGGACTTGACAAACCACATCCTTTGTGACTGGGCCAATTCTTAGAGGTAAGGTGACTGTGCCCTTGGATGAGCACTCTTCATCATCATATGCCTTGATGGTGATTTGATTTGTTGAATTTACAGCTTTATCGGAATATCCCAATTGTTTAATGGTGCTCAATGTACAAATGTTTAGACCAGCTCCTCCATCTATCAGGACTCGCTTTATTCGATGTTTGTGTATGAAGGCTTCAATGTGTAATGGTGCATTATGTGGCTGACATACGGAGGCGTCATCGGCTTCTATGAATGTAAGGGAATGTGGAATAGAAAGGTATCCCACCATGGCTTGAAACTGGTCCACGTTCAGATCAGTAGGAACAGCAGTATCTCTCAAGATTTTGTCAAGAATAGCTTTATGAGCGGGGGATATACGTAGGAGCTCAAGGATGGAGATGAGCACGGGTGTCTTCCCTAACTGTTCTACAAGGTCATACTCAGGTTTGGTTGATGAAGAAGTGGCATTTTTAGTGGAAGCACCTGGCAAAGTAATCTTACCTCGACGGGTTGTAACATGACATTCAGGGGTATGTTCGGAAGAAGATCCAACACCTCTTAGAACAATCTTGGGTCTCTGAGGAGGATTCTCAGGATTTTTGTTCTTAATAGTAATAGTAGAGATATGATTGTCCATTGAGATGTGATTGATAGTTGAATCATAGTTGTAAGGTGCTCTAGTATAGTTGGCTTGATCATCTGTGACTTTAGCTTTTCCCTTGTCGTGCTTTGGGAATGGTTCCTTAAACATCTCATGTTCTTGATTGGATGAGTGTCCCTCAATCTCAATGTCACCTCTATCAATGAGATCTTGCACAATATTCTTCAATCAATGACAATTTCCTGTCTTATGACCCTTGCTCTTATGAAACTCACAATACTCATCATCATTCCACCAATTTGGTTTGACCTTTGGTTCATATGGAGGAAAATCTGGAACTGTGATCACTTTGTTTGCCACAAGCTTTTTGAAGACTGATTCAAGTGGTTCTCCCAATGGGGTGTACTTCCTTCGTGGTCTAGAAGTTGTTTGAGTATTCACTTGATTGTTTGTAGAACTTGATCCCGAAAAGATGAATTTGGGTCTCACTGTATTGGCATCAACAACACCATCATTGACTGTGTTCTTGTTTTTATTCCAAAATCTTGGCTTGTCTTTTCCTTTAAAGTCATCTTTGTTTTCCTTGAATATCTTAATGACTCCTTGTTCAATTAAGACCTTTTCTGTTGCTAAGCCCTTTTCAATAACATCCTTGAAGGTGGACAAACAAGCTTTCCTTAGATCATAGCCAATTTCCTTGTTAACGTTTTGAGTGAACATTTCTACCATTTGTTTCTGTGGGATTTCACAAGAGCATCTGCTAGCTAGATTTCTCCATCTTTGTAAAAATGACGCAAAAGATTCTCCCTCCTTTTGCTTAGTATTGCACAAAGTAGTGACTGAGATATCTGTTTCTATATTGTAAGAGAAATGCTGAATAAATGCCTCTCCTAAGTCACCCCATGACTTAATACCAGGTGGTAATTGAGAGAACCATTCCATAGCTTGATCGCCTAAGCTTTGCGGGAACAACCTCATCAAATATGTTTCTTCTGTCGCTACCTCAATGCAAGCTGTGAAAAATTGTCATATGTGTGCCTTGGGGTCTCCTTTTCCTCTATACTTGTCAAATTTTGGCGTCACAAAGTGTGCAGGAAATGGAGGCATTGGAATGCTCTTATCAAATGGATAAGGACATATGTCTCTCATAGTGTATGTTGGTTTTGGTGTATTCATGTCCTCCATTTTCTTTTGTAAATCTCTGATTTGTTGCTCCAAATTATTCTTAGGTGGCGATCGATTTCTTGTAGCATACCCCATGTTTGAGACACCAATTTGAGGAGGAGTTTGTTGCATGTATGGATGATATTGATCATAGACATGTTCATATGGAGGAGGTCTATATTGATGTTGCATATAGGGAGCACTTGGTATAGCTTCATGTTGAGGAACCCCAAATCTATTCTGTGCGTGTATACCATATTCTATAGGCATGTCATTTTCTAATGTGTTGCCCCCAAATTTGACATGAGGTTTCCTTGTGTCCAAATTTTGAGCATGCCTTTGATTGTCCAATTGTTTTGGTTGATCCATAGCTTGAGCATATCTATCTGCATAAGACTTCCATAATGGTCTTCGAAGGTAAGTATCATATGTTTGACCGTGTGTATGTGGGATTTTTGGTTTTTGAAGCAAAGCTGATGGTGATTCAGGTACCATATGTGGTCCTCTATTTCCTCCACTGTTAGGTCTCCTTTGATCCATGTTGGAGTGAGTTTGTTGCAAAGGCCTATTTTCCATAAGTTGAGACATGTCAAAGTCATGAGGTATTTTAGCTCCACTTTGTGCCATCATGTGTAAGAAGTATTGTCTATCCCTCTTCATTATCTCTTCAACCAATCTATTGAAATGAGGATTCATTATGGATTCTTCTATATCTGCTGATTGTATTGAAAAGTTGTCCACATTGTCATTGTGTGTAGCATTTTTGTTTGTAGTGTCTGCGTTTTCCATATTTGGAATGTGTCTATAAACATCCATGTCAGGCAATGTAGTGTGCTCAGGATTGAAAAATAAATCATTGTCATACTCATAAGAACTCATGTTTGCGGACTCTTGAGCTTCTTTAGCTTTTCTCCTAGATTTTTGAAGACAGGTTTCAACCATGAACTAGGTGTTTGACCAAGATGTGAGAGACTAGATGAAAAAGGGAAAGAGTATGGAAGACCAAGAGTTGTATGGAGTGTAAATGAATCTTGAGGTGTACTTGCAATGTCCAAAGTGTAAGACCAAGTATGTAAGTAGTAGAGTAGGTGTGACTTCCAAAGAGAGGATAGTTTCTTTTGATGAGGTAAGCTGACCTTGACTCTAAGTAAGACCAAATGAGACCCAAAGGTAAGAAACCTTGATGAGGGACCACTTAGCAAAGTGTAGTTGTATGTAGTATGTTGACAAAGTATGATGAGGACAAGCAAGTGACCTTTTGACTCAAGTTTAGGCAAGTATGAATGTAAAATGAGATGTAAAGCAATGATGGACTGTATGAGACCCAAAGACATATTGAATGCTAGATGAAACCTGAAGAGACAACCTAGGAAGCTCAAGTATTCTGAAACTGATTTCCTTTATTTGCTGGACTGTACAAATTTTCAATTCTGGACACAGACGCTTCTGTATTCTTCACAGACGCGATTCCCAGACACAGACGTGTCTCTGTTCGACACAGACGCTGCTAAAAACACAGACACTATTCTGCCCTTCACAGACGCGCTTAGATGACCCAGATGCGGTTAAAACAGACATAGACGCGTTTCTATAAACTTCGTGCAATTTTTCCAATCTGTGAAGTTGTTTTGTTGTGACCAAATCCGACTGTTTGACTGTTTTTCGTGACAAGAGGACACAATGTTGATGAGGACTCAATGTTTGCAAGTGTTTTAGACTCCAAAAGTGTGTTGTTTGATGTAAAGTTGTTTTGCATACACTTGAAGACACAAAAGACACAATGTTTTGTTGTTTGGTCTTGAATGTTTTGAATGTTTAACATAAGACAAGCACAATTCTTATGGTTGGCCAAGACAATAGTTGTTGATCCCACATAGGGTTTTACCCCCGAGGCTACGCTATTCAGAGCGGATACTTAGATGCTTGACCTCACTGGCTCCACCCTCGGCACTCACTTCTCGGGTCAGCCAAGCATCAGTCCCCATGAAAACTCCCCATGGCGAACTTTGTATCTCTACTAAGAACCGTATGTGTGTGGGCCGCTACCAGAGGTCCGACCTCCTGCCCCAACAACTAGAAGGATTTGGGCGTCTAAAACAAAATGGTGCTAGTAAGGGCATCCGCTCGTGTGGCCATACATGCGGCACTTTCAGCTCTGTAAATACAGAAGGCTCCCAGCCGGTAGGGGTTACGCCCTACAAATGATCAAATAAATTTGATCAAACGGGTTTATGGGGAGACATAGTGTCGGTATGAACTAATCAGCACACGTTATTCATAGTTTTAACCATGAATACATTTGATTATAGTGGTTCAGATGAGGTGGGTTTTCCTCGCTACCACTTGGGTCGTTCTCTTCTCACTAGTAGTCCTAATGACCACACGGGAAGACAGGCCCTCTAAAGATTAAACAAAAAGAGCCTATTGCTCAAGACACAAAAGACAATGATTCAATTTTAGTGCACCAATGGAAGTGTTTGCTAACCTATGAAAACAAGGCACACAACAAAATTACAAAAAACCTAGCCAAGGCCCTGCAACAAAATTTGTTAGTAGTTTGGGTTGTTTCAAATGATAACCCCTTCCTACAAGCACACAAGTTAGGTAAATTTTAGAAAAACCCAAAAGACTTTGTGAAAAGGGGCCTTCAACAAAAATGTTTTTGCTTCCAAAACAAGCTGCACAAACTTGGTTAGCTCTGCAAGGGTTAGTGCAAAAATAAAACCAGATCTGAAACCCTAAGCGCGAAATCCAAAAAATTGAATCAAAGAAAAATTGAAAATTTCAAAACAGTAAACACAGACGCTGTTATACCAGACACAGACGCGTTTGTACGACACAGACGCGGTTCTGTGATTCACAGACGCGCTCATAACACACAGACGCTCTTCCAGGACGCAGACGCGATCAGATGCAACACAGACGCGTTTCAGATACACAGACGCGGTTCCGGAAACCTGCAAAATAAAAATTTGGCAAAAACACAGGCACGATTCCCGGTCCCGCAGACGCTTCTGACACTCAGAGACGCGATCCAAAAGCCTGCAGACGCGGAAATACCTAAAATGCCGTCGAAAAATGTCCGATCTGCAACTTCAAAAACGCAAAATCTGCAACAAAAATGTTAAATGCAAAGGGACAAGAGTCCCACCGGGCGTGCCAAAATTTATATGGTGAAAATGGATAACAATAACAACAATATTGAAAGGCTAAATGAATCCAACCACTAAACCCTAGCCTAACAATGAACAAAGATCCACCATAACATATGAAGATTACCTAAGACAATGTAAATAATTCAAAATCACAAAGATTATACCAATCACATGTCCAATAGGGTTTTGATCTCCATTCTTCCTATCTCCATTGATCTTGCTTGATGTATATTTGCTCTCAGATTTTTGTATGCACAAGAGCTCAACAAAGAACGGAATGTGGTTGCAAGTAGGATCGTAGTGTAGTCAATTGCATAAAAGATCATTAGCATGAGTGATTAGGGTTTGACAATGAAGGAAGCATCTTCTTAAATAGAAGACACAATATGAAATGGAGGGTTAAGATTGAGAGGTGCAAAAAGAGAGGTCGGCTAGGATTAGAGGGTAGGTAGAGGAAATACCAAAATAATGAAAGAGGTAGGTAGTGTAGGAATTGAGAGATGAATGACATGTGTCATGTGTAGAAAAAGATAATGAATTAATTAAATAAATAAAGATTTATTTAATTAATAGAAGAAGTAGGATCATTAAATAAATAAGATATTTATTTAATTTAGGAAAAAGATAATTTAAATAAATAAATGTATTTATTTAAATGAGAAATAAGGCTAGAAGAGGATAAATGAATTAATTAAATAAATAAAAATTTATTTAATTAATAGAAGATTTAGGCTTAGATAATTAAATAAATAAAATATTTATTTAATTAGACATGACAATTTTGGGTGTCTACAAGGATCATTGTCAATTTATTCTCAGTTGAAATCCCTTTGTGATAAGAACATAAAGATTCAACCCGAGTATATTAGGGTTTATGAGAAGGGTTTTCATAATGCAGCTTATTTTCTCGAGGATTTTGAAGAGGAACATATCTGAATCATTCTGAGTCATGTTCATGGGGAAAATATGTATTTGGAAAGGACACACACTATAACGAAGGAGCCTATTCAAGTTGAAGAGAATTTCAAAAGAGATTGTAACCACTTTAACCTTGTCTACCTCTTATGGGCATTCTTTTTTTGTTAATAACATTAAGGACCCAACGGTTAAACTGGATACTATGGTTATAGGCTACAAGATATTGTATTCCAGCAGAATGAATAGTGTGTCATCTACAATAGTGCATACTACCTATAAAATGATTGTTGAGAATGCAAATTATGACTTGTGTGAGGCCATAAGGAGCCAATTGATGTTGAATTTTCAGTTTATCAAGAAGGACAACACTCAGAAGTTAAAATTTGGTCAGTTAGTGATTGGTTTATTCTTTTACTTTCAAAATTTCCTATCGAGAATTGATGATCTTGAATGGTCTAAAGACCTACCGGTAACTGCCTAGATCAAGAACAACATTAAAAGGTTGTTAAGAACACTTTCTTGGCTGCAATGAACAAATATTTTAATGAATTTCAAAAGAAAATGAGTATGAGGGTAAGGCTACCTGAGGATGTGGTGAAAAACTTTGCTAAGAACATTATTTTCACAGTCACCACTGATTTCTGTCTGATGGAAGCTATTGAACCAAGAGAAGATGAAATGGAAGACATGAGCTATGAAGTCAATTATGACTTATTGATCAGTTATATGCCAATAACCCGTTGGTATCTCCAGTGGACAAGAAGAAGAAAAGATTGGATACCGTTGAGGAGAAAACTGCAAAAGATTAAACCAGTAGTGCTCCAACCAGTAGTGGTAAAGGAAAGAAGAAGAAGGCTGAGCAAGCACCTCTGGTGTCAAAAAGTACTAGAGTGACACGAAGTATCCAAATAAAAAAGGAACGAGTACCCAAAGTAACTGCTACAAAGTAGACTGCAACAAAGAAGAGAGGTCGACAACTGATTCTCCAACTGATGATACTGATACTGAGGAGGAACCCAAGAAAATGAAAGAAATTGGTAAAACAAGTAAACCAGTGAAAGAAGAGCCAAAGGAAATTGTTCCTATTAATGTCTTATCTTACAAGCCTATGACTGATTTTGAGAAGACAATAAAAGCATTGGGAAGAAATAGATTTGATAATGTCAATAATTTTTTTGATTCATTTGATGAAGATCAGAAGGAACAAATTGTTCAACAGGTAATCAACTATTTATGTCAATATAATCGATTACCTCAGGATCTTAAAGATGATATTTTTATTCTTTGTATTCTATTCTTGCAAATAAGTGGCAAATTGATGTTGAAGAAGATCAAGAAATTATTGATAATGTATTTATTCAATATTTTCTTGAATTATCTAGAAATGAATTAGTTGCCTTACTTGATAAATACAAAGGACAGTTTATATCTAAGGCAAGAAGATTGAAGTTAATGAATGGGAAAATTCAATCTGTTGAAGTTGAGACTCATTAGATAGCTTGAAATGTTCAATGGATGCATAAGCATTCAAAGTCTTCTAATGATGAGAAAATTGATCCTCCAGTGTGACCAAAAATGGATGAGGAAGATATAGTGCAAGCTGGTGTTGTCTATCCTATCAAGAAAAAGGATGACACTACTTCCCAACCGGTAATTTTTGTTGATGATATACAAGATACTATAGATCTATCTGGAAACATTATTGCACTAGATATCCAGCCACCTAAAATTACTGATTCACAGGTTAATACAATAGAGATACCAACAACTCAACCAAGTGTGGATATTCCGCCCCCACCAATAAAAGATCAACCAGTAAAACCCCAACCGATTTCACAGGCTACTCAGGAGGAACTTGCTGAAAAAGTTGCTGATCAAATCTCTGAACAGGAAAAGGAGAAAGAAGAAAAGGAAGAGAAAATTAAGAAAGATAAATCCGTTGAACCGGAACAGGCATTAGTCAAACAACAGAATGATGATGATGACTCATTAGGCATCACAGGGCCTATCGATATTGATAGTATGAGTACATCAGAATTAATGAAGATTGCAATGGTCATGCAATCCAGAGCACAGAAGAAGAGGCTTAAGGAACAGAGAATGGAAGCTGAAACCATTCAAAATGTTGTAGATATTCTGTCAAGCTTTCTTCCAAAAACTGCTACAAGGAACTTGTCAACTCCCATTGGCAAGCTTGGCCAGTTGGTTGTTGATTCCTCTGACCAACTTAAGTCCCTTGAGGAAGCAGCGCGGACCTATGCAAAGAAGAGCTACAGGAAGAAGCGAGGAGAACATATCATGAAGGATATTGCTACATGGAGAATTGCTCTATCCCTGAATAAAGATCTATTAAGAAAAGCTATTGAAACAGGAGGTAAAATTCTTGCATTTATATCTAATGTTTCATTCTTTTATACTAATATCAATCAAAGGCAAACAGAGACCGAGCAAGATCTGGAAAAGATATGTAGTTCCTACATACCTTTATAGGATTCAATCTTTGCTTTTGGCAAATTTGTGGATGATTTGCAAAGCCGGTTAGATATCTATGATTGTGAATTGGCAGAAAGACTCTGATCCCTGAAGGAGTTGAAGAATTTACTTAGACCAAAAGTGGACATGTTACAAAGAGCATACAAGAACGCAAAAGCCATTTTGGCTACTCCAGAGATGTGTACACTTGATATAATGGAAGAATTTTGTACTTAGATCATGACTACAATAGAGATCATTGAAACCTTGCTGGAGACATGGGAAAATGATTTTTCTCAATTGAAGAGTACTTTTAGTGACATTTTTCTGAGAATTGCAATGAATAATTCTTGATTCATATTTTCAAGTTTTTGTATATGTAAACATTTTGATACAAATTTTGCTATATATATATGTATGTATGTATTTTTCTTTTCAATTTGGCATTGTTTTCAAAGGGGGAGTAGAAATATGTATGTGTTGAGAAAATTTTGTATGTACTGTTAAGGTGGAGTAGATATATATGTGTACAATTTTTGTAAGCACACTTAGTTGTATAGCTGTAAATTTTCTAAGTGTTGCCATCAATGCCAAAGGGGGAGATTGTTCGCTTGATGATGATTGTAATGAATGACTTCATATGTTGTCATTGATGGAACATGTATACACACACATGTGTTCACATTGTCTATCAGTACTACTTCTAAAATTTACTTGTATTATATTACAACTAGTATTAGAAGTTTTAGTTGTGATAGTTTAGAGAGTGTCAAACTGGTACATGTAGACAACCAGTATATACAGGAATTTCCCGACACTAACTTGAAGATCCAGCAGAGATTATCAAAGATGCAATGGAGGACAATCGGTTTACATGTTGATATGGTTAACTCCAACCAGTATCAGTATTCCAACTGGTATTCACTGATTGTGTGATTAGTTATCACCGATCATGATGAGTTATCCTAACCGACAAATTTTGGCGGTAATTTGTGATGAGTTATGTTTGATTGTATAGATACACTGCACCTAGGAAATTGTGATATAATTCCTAAGGCCAACATGAAATCTAAATGTCTATATAATGATATTATGATGATATGAGATGATATATGATATGAGATGATTTGATGGAAAGATAGAAGTGTTAAGTTATTGAAGACATTGTAGAGTATGATGGTTATGCCATTTTGAGTGCACAAAAGAGGATCTATTCAAGCAAGTTGTGCTAATTTTAGATCACACCACCTATTGTTTTCTAATCACTACAACAATCAAATCCCCTAACCAAGTAAGCTCTAACAAGATTCATTTTACAAATCCTTTAACAAGGTGATCCATTAGTTTGGATTCAGAAATCCTCTACCAAGGTTACTCCTAATAGGATACTACCTTTAATAGGGTATAGATTCTAATATAGCTTTGGGATCTTTAATAGGATTCGCTCCTAGTAGAGCACCTTTGTAGACCTTAACCGGTCAGTTATCTATTACTATAGATAGTTAACTTGTGAGTCTCATCTCACCGTGGTTTTTCCCATTTGGGTTTTCCACGTATAAACACTTGTGTTATGGTGGATGTTTTACTTATTGTGGATGCTTTAATATCATTTTGGATAACATGCATATTGTTGAATAAACTTGTTAAGTATATCTATCGGTCAGTATTTAAATTAGTATTGGTTTTGGTGTCATTGATTCATCCCCCCCTCTCAGTGCTTTATAAGTCTATCAATTGGTATCAAAGCCTAACTTCTTTAAGGCTTAGTCGCTTGGAAGGGAACCATAAAGCCACCATCAGGGATATGAGCTACTTTGAGATGGCTAGAATGCTTGAAGCTACTAAGGATGAGCTTGAAACCATAAGGGTCAGATTCAAAGCTTCACAAGTCAAAAGGAGAGAGCTGACTGAACAACTGTTGGAAATATCTAACAATAGTTCTTTTGATGAAGCCAATATTGATGCTTTAGCTGAAGAAGTTGAAAAACTAAATGGTGAAAAGCTAAATCTGAGGAGAGAGTTAGAAAGCTTAACTATCCACATGAGTCAAGAGTTGGAAGCCAATAGGACAGGTGAAGATCTTATCAAAGAAATAGATCATGAAATTGCTAAGATCAAATGAGAGAATGCAACCTTGCATGAGCATTGGCATGCTGGAAAAGAAGAAAAAGAGGCTTTGCAGCTAGATCTTGAAATGGCACCATCTCTGAGAGAGACTCTTGCAAAACACAATGAAGATCTTACTAGATAACTCACTGAGGCTAATGGGAAACTGGAAAAGTTGAACAAAAGTTCTACCATGTTGGATGAGCAGATTCAATCACAAAGGATGAAAGGTGATACATCTAGACTAGGTTTTAACACACCTGAGAAAGGAGAGTCTTCTGGTACATAGAGCAACATTCACAAGGACAAAACTGCTCCTAAGGCTAATAAGCCTACCAGTAAGAAAGTTTTTAAACCTGTTTGCTTTGTTTGTCATAAGCCTAGACATACTGCAAATATGTGTAGAAACAAACCCAATGGGAATACGAGCTACAATGCAAATACTAGGTATGCATCTAAGAGATTTGAAGGTCATTGTTTCACATGCAAAATTTATGGACATAGATCAGTTGAATGTAGATATGGTTTAAATAATCCAGTACCTCACATAAATCCAAGACCTAACGGTAACTGGATGAGAACCTATGATAATTGGGGTAACATGAACTTGCAGAGACCCTATATCAGTCGGTTTAGTCCATTTGAGATGGAAAAGGTAACTAATGTCCTTTACACCATTTGTAACAATTTTGGTCATGTGGCTATGAATTGCAGAAGGAGAACTGGAAGAGGCAATACAGGACCTTGGAGATCATCTGGAATGGTTTGCTATCATTTCCATAAACCGGGACACATGGCAAAGTTTTGTAGATCTAGAAAGAACAAACCAGATAATCATTTTGAAGATTAGAAAGGAAAGTAGAAGGTAAATATTGAGGAAACCAGAGAAGAGATGAACCGAATCTGGAAAAGAAGAGTGATGATATACCTGCAAAAGAACCTAATCCTTCACCCAGTGTGGAGAATCCTGCCCGGTGAACTGATCCTTTCAACAGGGCTAAGGGGACCATAGTGGTAAATCTACTTCCGGCCCCCTTGAAAGATGAGTGGTAAGAGAGTTTGAATTTTGAGTTGTTATGTGTGAAATCTTGATATCTTTTGTCAATCAGCCTTTCAAAAGTTTATCAACCGGTTTTATATCTGTTAATATTGTATGCATCATTAAGCGGTGTATTAGGGTTTGTAACCCTAGTGGTTGAGCATTTAATGCAGTAGGTAAAAAGGATAAAAGCAAGTTTTACTATGTTATTTTTACCCTAAATACATTCGAGAGAGGATTCTTGAGCACTTGCAAAGTGAAGAGAGGATTGCCAGCTGGTTTTAGTCGAATGTGTGTCATGATTTGTGTGATCGAAGTTGATTCGAAGATTAGTGGAGGTTGAACTAGTGTGCACTTGAGAAATCAACCGATAATCGAGGCATCACATGTGAATTGAGGTATTTCTTTGTAAATCTCGTTTTGAATCTAGTTTATATGAATGACTTCATCATCTAATCAAGTAAAAAGGCTAATGATCACATCAAAACCTATGGAGGTTGAATCGGAAAGAATTGATTGTAAAATTGAAGATTTAGGATCATTGTCAATTTACTCTCAGTTGAAATCCCTTTGTGATAAGAACAAAAAGATTCAACCCGAGTATATTAGGGTTTATGAGAAGGGTTTTCATAATGAAACTTATTTTCTCGAGGATTTTGAAGAGGAACATATCTGAATCATTCTGAGTCGTGTTTCTAGGGAAAATATGTATTTGGAAAGGACACACACTATAACCAAGGAGGCTATTCAAGTTGTGACTGGTTTTTGGTCAACTGGTGAAGTTCCCAAGTTGAGGAGAATTTCAAAAGAGACTGTAACCACTTTAACCTCGTCTACCTCTGATGGGCATGCTTTTTATGTTAATAACATTAAGGTCCCAGCGGTTAAACTGGCTACTATGGTTATAGGCTACCGGATATTCTATTTTGGTAGAATGAATAGTGTACCATCTGCAGTAGTGCATACTATTTGTAAAATGATTGTTGAGAATGCAGATTATGACCTATGTGAGGCCATAGGGAGCCAATTGATGTTGAATCTTTAGTCTATCAAGAAGGACAATAGTCAAAATTTTAAATTTGGTTAGTTATTGATTGGTTTATTCTTTTACTTTCAGAATTTCCTATCGGGAATTGGTGATCTTGAATGCTCTAAAGACCTACCGGTAACTGCCCAGATCAAGAACAACATTAAGGCTACTAAGAACACTTTCTCAGCAGCAATAAACAAATATTTCAATGAATTTTAGAAGAAAATGAGTATGAGGGTAAGGCTACCTGAGGATGTGGTGAAAAAATCTGCTAAGAACATCATTTTCACAGTCACCACTATTTTTTGTCAATTATCTATTACTGCAGATAGTTAACTTGTGAGTGCCTTCTCACCATGGTTTTTCCCATTTAAGTTTTCCACGTATAAACACTTGTGTTATGGTGGATGTTTTACTTATTGTGGATGCTTTAGTATCATTTTAGATAGCATGCATATTATTGAATAAACTTGTTAATTATATCTATCAGTCAATGTTTAAAGTAGTATTGTTTTTGGTGTCACTGAGTCACCCCCCCCCCTCTCAGTGCTCTATAAGTCTATCAGGATTAACATTTTGTGTGAAAGTACAGTCATGATAGAAGATGTAAATGTAGGCACACTAAGAAATGATGTAGGCATAAGACTAGAATGGTTAACTTGACTAGTGGATTGAGAGTAACCAAGGAATTTGGCAGAACTTTTGATTAGCTTAATATTAGTATCAACAATAAGAGCAAGGCCACATAAAAAATCCACACATATCTTATCCACCATTCTTTTTAATCCTTCAAGAAAGGGGATTGCATCACTTTTTGGGTATTGTTGACTCATCCATTGTTGAATATTTTCAAATTCATTGTCAATCTTCTGTAATTGGTCAATGGTAACCCTAGTTACCAATTCATCCACATAATGAGAATTATGAGGAGAATGGGGATACATGATCTCATTTGTTGGATTCGAGGAAGCACCAACATTCTCATGGAATAAATTGTCCAACTAGGCTCCATATCCTTAGTGTTTAAACCTTGAGAAGCCTTAAATCTACAACTTCTTGTCACTGGAATATTGTATGTAGGACTAATAGTAACAAAAATCATGCACAAAAGAAATAAAATTGGATGTAATAACTATGATTACACAATGCAATTTGTTGTAAAAATGATTGATTAACAGATTAATTAAGCAAATTGAATTTTGATATTGAATATTAGATGCCTCTAAATCTAAACACAACATGTCATAATGTTAGATTTGAAAACACGGTTGAAAAATTATGCAACCCGCAAGACAATTTTAGGATAATAAATTAGGTTTTTATGAATTTAACCTCTAAATTTATGTAATTCAATTGAAACTAAGATTTATGAGTGCAAAAATTAATGTTAAATTGCATACAAATCGAATATGAGATAATAAATTAGGAACAAGCATGAAAGAAGTCAGGTTCACCAAATTGTTGTTGGCAACAACAATGAAGGAAAACTGAGAGGGGGGGATGAATCAATTTTCACCTGATCAAGAAAATTAAGTACAATCTCATAGATGATCAACTGCAGCAAGAATACTTATAACAACAACAATAGTAACATGCATAACACCAAGATTTTTGATGTGGAAAACCTGGTTAAGGGAAAAGCCACGGTGGGAACCTACCCACAATAAGATGATACTCTATAGTAGTATGTGTAAATATTATAATAGGGAATGCACATGTATTTTGGCACACTGCCTAGAGCTCACTGCTCAAAATATGACAACCTAGAAGACTCCAACCCTTATGGAAGGTTCACTACCTTGCAATAATATTCGAACTACGATTTGGGTTACATGAACTACAAAGATAACATCTGCTAATGCCTGATGACATTTTCGGTTAAGCTCATTTGTTTGCCTTGCAACAATCTCTTCTCAATACACCACAATGAAATATGAATTTGTTTGTTCGCACATACACCACTCTCTGATAATGTAGACACACCATTGACACCTGAATTACATGAATATAACACCTATTTATACAAATCATCAACCTTGACTACAAGGTCTGTCAAACCCTCAACCCTTAACTATAAAATTAAATTACATGATACATAAATCAACCACCAGACCAATATAATTATATAGACAATGTAACATGGACCTAAACCAACTCCTCAAACATGCATCACCACCAAAGATCTCACCAAGATCAATCGCAACACGCTACACCACCAAAAATACCGCATAACATGAAGAATATCATCGGACCAAAAAGAACTTCAATAATGTGCACAAGGATCAATGTGGACCATCAAAATAAATAGGACACGATTAGGAAACATCAACAAGCACATTAGAACCATCCACAATAGTTGCACCAAGGCCACTTATTCAAATCTTCATCGATCAACCTGCTAACACTCAAGAACACTTAACAACAACAATTCAGACTAGAAAGATAGCTTGTCGAGCACCAAATCACGAACCATCTAAGATAAAGATACACATTAACATTCAAAACAGTTTCCCAAATCCACAACCAAAGATATGATCATACCGGAGCACAATAGATCAAATACCAGAGTCTAGTAACCATAGAACAAAAAAACATTCTGCATATCGAAATCCACAACTCGACCAAATCATGATATAGCATCATGGAATCAATAAAGAATGAAGTAGAGATACTAGAGGTACTTCATTACTGAACCACAAATCCTCAAACAAACCAAATCAATTCCGCAATCATCGGATCACCAAAATAATTCTTTGCAACATCAAAACACAGGAATATGTTGACATCAATGACAACAACATATCTCTACAAGTCGGTGGCGAGAGCTACAGGGTGGGTGGAGGCCATCGCATGCCTTAAGCGCAACGTCGAGAGGCGATGAGGCTAGCAGGGGCAGTGACTGGAGTTGCAGGGTGGGTGACAGTGAGAGCTACAACCATCACATGCCCTGCAACCATCGCATGCAACCATCGCATGCCCTAGGCGAGATGGCCCTACAAACATCGCATGCCCTGCAACCATCACATGTAACCATCGCATGCAATGATCACATGCCCTAGGCAAGACCAGTAGGGTCGAATTGTTTTGCATGCAACCCTAGTCATGAGGTAACAAGCCAAACAGTGGCCAAACGGTGGGTGGGTGACAGCAGCTGTCTACATCTAGAAGGATTGAGTAATCCTGAGTGATGTGGTGAGCCATGCAACCAGGTTTTCTAGGGCCTAGACCCATGGGAGTTAGGTGGGTTTTGTGGTAGTTACATGATATTATATCAGAGGATAGGCATTCTTTTGGTGGAGGCCAGTGGTTTACAGGCAGGTTGTAGGGTAAGGGGAGAGAAAGAAGATTTTCGCGACATTGTTTTGAATGTTGTCTAGATAAAATACCACAGGCCCCTTTTGACATTTATGAGGGGACATCACCACGGTCACTCTATTCTCTATCCGAGTCGCAAGCTAATCCTGTTAATCTTCCAGCATATGTGACCTAGTCAAACAATACCTAGTTGATAAACCCCAAATTTCTTTCAACCCCAAACAATCTTCTAATAAACAACCTGTGCCAAGGAGCACCCTTCAAACCAAAAGAGGTTACACAAAACTGGAGAAATAAAACCCCTTGCACATCTCTTCCTGATTCACTAACACAAAATTTAGATGCAAAAGGTAGTGGGAAACTCTCAAATGATCCAGCTAAAGATGGTAGTCGGGCTCCAGTCTCACCAAAGGTCAAGAATGTTTCTAATACTAGAGAATCAGGCAAATTGGAGGGTGTGTATAAGATCATTTTGTTGGACCATCTCATTCAGCCTCAAATAGATCTGTTACGTGCCACAACCCTCATTGGTAAACTACATTCTACTATTTCCTTTATGCAACTTTCATTTTGGGCTAAACTTAATTGGTTGGGCTCGAAGGATATTTTTTTAATGGATAAGCAATCTCTCTTTTTTATTGCCATTTTTAATTCTAAAGAACATAGAAATTGTGTGCGTAGATATAAGGGGTGGTTTTGTAAGGGGGTTGGTATTATCACTTTGGCGTGGGTTCCAAATTTTAGTCTGGATTCAGTTCCCCCCCTTTTCATGCCTTTTTGGATTTCTCTCCTGGGGCTCCCGCTTGAGTATCGAGATCCAGATATTGTGGAAATTTTGGCTAATCAAATGGGTATTTTTATCAAGCATGACCTTATCCCATATGAACTTTCCCATTTAACCGTTAGGGTATGTCTATTTCTAAACCTCACAAAGCCACTTCCCAAGTCTATTTCAATGACTTCATAGAGAAATGGAATCAAGTCATTTGCATACAACATACCAGAGATGTTGATGACCGTATAGATAAATTGGGCCATTTTAATTCGCAGTGTCAAGGATCGGGTATCGATGTAGTCAGGGTTTGCAAGGATTTTGTGACTGATTTTCATAAATGCTCCTTTTATCAGTCTGTTGCATCTCCTTCTTCTACACCAAGTGGGACAGCAAGTGTAGCTAACTTATCAGAGAGTCTCGTACCTTTGAATAATGTTGATAATATTGCAAGATCTTTCCAGGGTGTTCAGTTACAGGCAAATCCTCCTCTTTCTGTGATTCCTTCTTAATTATTTTCGGGTTGTATGACAGACATTTTACTTCCAAAATAAAAAATAACAAGGCCCTCCAATTGGAAGAATTCTCCTCAATACTAGGTTGTTATCTCTGGTTCATGTTCTCTGCAAAAATTTGTGGGTAGATACAAGAAAATATCTTTTAAGATCCACTGCTCTCTAATCCTGATTGATTGGTTGTACAAGAACATATTTGCTTCCTCTCTCTTTAGGAAGGTCACTTCTTATTTTTTGAGTTTAACTTCTATGGGACCCAAAGATTCTGAAGACCAGGAAATCTCTATTTCATAGAATGCAAAGGATAATTTGAATCATAGCTTGATGTTTAATTGCCAACCTTTCCATGTGGTTGATCACAATCTTCCCACTGCTAGACCCTTATCGAATTCTCCAAATATTGAATTAATGGCACATGATATCCTTATCTCTGTTACATCAAATTTGATTGATGAAATTGCTCTCGAGGAATTCCCAAAAATTCAGGATGTCCCTTCTGTTGATACTATGCCTCTCGCTCTTAATACTTCACAACCCATTTTAGAGTTTAGTCATGCTGATCACCTTGTGGCTGAACATAAGTCATATCAGCCTTTTCAACCTCCCACATAGATTGACTTCAATTTTTCTCAAAATCTCTCTCTTGCTCAATCAGTCTCTTCATCTCCTTTGTTAACTAAAACACCTTAAAAAAGAGGTCAGAAGCCCAAGATTCTTAAAATCTAAGAAGAGATCGCAGCTGGTATCCAGTCTACAATTGTAGACAAGTTTTCACCCCAACCAAGACCGAGAAGAACATGTTGTTCTTCTCGAATGCAATGAGGATCATATCTTGGAATGTCAGAGATTTGAATGCCTCTGACAAGAGGGGACAGATCAAGAAGCAACTGGATTCCTCCCAAGCAGACATCATTTTATTGCAAGAAACAAAGCTTTTTGATGAAGCCTCTTAAAAGATTTTAAAAAAATGGACTTTATGGGATTTCTTACATGTTCCTGCAGGAGGGGCTTCTGATGGTATTCTGACATTGTGGAATCCCAGGACAATCAAAGCAAAAACCTTAAACCAAGGGACAAATTGGCATCTTATTCTTATTGAAAAATTTGATTTATCCTTTCTTCTCTTTAATATTTATGATCCAATAGCTCCCCATGAGAAATATGCTCTTTGGAATACCTTATCTTATCAAATCCATCAGCGAGGAGCTCAGAAAATCATCTTAGGAGGTGATTTTAATGCCATTTTGTTCGCAGGATGGGAAACAAGGAGGCAACCCTACTGCTTCTAAGGTGATTGATGACTTTAGATCTTTTGTGTTTGATAACGCCCTTTCTGACATTTCACCTTCTAATGGTCAATTTACATGGACAAACTAGAGAACTTCCCTTCAAATAACAAGCAGATTGGACTGGTTTTTCACTTCATATGAATGGATCCTTCAGAAATATACTTTCGGCTCTAATATTCTATCGTTCTCTGGATCTGACCATTTTCCTATTTCATTATGCTTGGATAAACATGAAGCTTCTCATCATAGACCTTCTTTTAAATTTGAAAGAATGTGGTTTCGGCACCCACACTTTCATGCTCTTCTTTGTCAATGGTGGGTAAGTTCCCCCTTCTGTAAATGTTTCAACTTTATATGAAAATGCAGTTTGTAAAAGAAAATATCAAAGTCTGGAATAGGGAAGTATTAAAAAACATCTTTGCAGAGAAATCAAATGTAGAGAAGGAATTAAAGGACATCAACGAACTTATCTTTTCTAATGGGATTAACCCTGAAACCTTCTCAATGCAGAAGCATTTACAAAGATACTGGGAAGAATTGTGCTCTAGAGAGGAGGAGTATTGGAGACAAAAATCAAGGGATCTATGGCTAAAAGATGGGGATAAAAATACTAAGTTCTTTTAGGCATCTGCAAAGATTAAGCAAGTTGCATCTACTATCTTTTCTATAAATGCCTCTTCTTCGGGGATAAAATTAACTAATGAACAAGAAATTAGGGAAGAGGGTGAACTCTTCTTTAAAAGTCTTCTTGCTCCTTATCCTCCTTTTGTTCCCGAGGAGTCCACTGTCGAGGTATTGCTAGATTCCATCCCTTATCTGATTTCACAGTGTGTAATGATTATCTGATGCAACCTTTCTCTCTTGCTAAACTTCAAGAGGTGGTAGTTTTGATGGCTCCTGACAAGTCTCCAAGTCCTCACGATTTCGGCATGCTATTCTTTCAAAAGTGTTGGGACGTTTTAAGTTTTGATCTTTTAATGGCTTTGGAAGAGTCAAGACAAAAAGCTTTTATACTCAAGAACTTCAATTTAACCCATCTTTCTCTTATCCCCAAATCCAACAACCCTCAATCTTTTGCAGACTTTAGGCCTATCTCCTTGTGTAATACAGTTTACAAGATCTTCAGAAAATCTATTTATCTCTGGTTAAAATCCTTGATACCTAAAGTAATATCTCCTCAACAAGGAGGTTTTGTTCCTGGTAGGGAAACATTGAAAGGGGTGCTTGTGGCCCATGAATCTTTGCACTCAATTAACTCTTCACAGTCCCATGCTTTCAGAGCTAAATTAGACATGTTGAAAGCATATGGTAAAGTATGTTGGTCTTTTCTTTTGAGAGTGCTTAAAAAGTTTGGCTTTTTGGATAAGTGGTGCAAATGGATCAAAAATTGTCTCTCTGGTGCACATTTCTCAGTTATTATTAATGGTAATCCTTCTAGTTTTTTTCGAGCCACTCAAGGAGTTAGACAAGGTGACCCACTATCACCTTTTCTCTTCATTATCATGGCAGAAGCTTTTAGCAGATTGGTCAATAAACAACTGACTTTGGGTTTTGGAAGGGGCTATGCATCCCTAATACTTCAATTTCCATCACCCACACTTTATTTGCAGATGATACACTTCTATTTGGTTGTTCCAACATTCAAGAAACAAGGCATGTTAAGAAAATGTTAGACGTATATACTTTCGGATCTAGGTGGAAAATCAGTGCTCAGAAATATAAACTATTCATATTTAATACTTCTGAAAAGGTGTCTAACAACATTATCCAGACATTGGGCTTTCCAGTGGATTCTCTTCCATCTTTTTACTTGGACATCCCTTTCTTTATGGGAGCAGGGAAACCCTCTTTTTGGAATTCTGTGATTGACAGATTAAAAAGAAGAATTTTTGTGTGGAAAGCTAGATGGTTATCTCTGTTAGGCAGAATCCTTCTTGTCAAAACTGTTTTGGCTACAATTCCAAACTACTACATTTTAGTCCTTCAAGCTTCGAAATCTATTGTTTCCCATATCGAGAAAATTATTCAGAATTTTATTTGGAAAGGTAATCTTTTAGAAGATAAAAAGATCCCGCTTGTATCTCTCAATAAAATGACTACAAGTAAATCTACGGGCGGGGTTGGTCTACACGATATTTCAAAAAGGAACAAGGCCTTTGGGGGAAAGTTGGTTTGGAATATTTATGTAAAACCACATGCTTTGTGGTGTCAAATTCGATGAATATACTCACTGACAAAGTTCAGTGAAAGCATCAATTCGATGAATCTATAGAATATTATGTGTGGATTGATGTTGCTTTACACACTTTAGGAGGTTTTCTAAAGGTGTGCAAAAAACAAATACAGAATAGGAATTGAAGACTAAATGCTCTGACCGAGACTGAGTTGCTACATAACAACAAGGATATCACTTCTCAGAGGAAGAAATCATGTTTTAGTTCTTTTACATTTTGGCATTGTTGTCAAAGGGGGAGAAAACTAATGTATGGGGGAGAAGATTGATGATAGGGGGAGAGCATTTCAGAATCTCATAGCAATCCGAATCAATTAGGTTGAATCAATTGGTTTTTCCATCAATGCCAAAGGGGGAGATTGTTGGCATTCCAATTACAATGAGAGATTGTTGGCATTTCTATGAGGATATGTAGAAGGTTGTTGATAATTATGGATATAACTGAGCAAGGATGTTTACTGTCTTAATAACATTATTTTGTCATTGATGTCAAGAAATTGATTTTTTGATTCAGTATGATGTTGCCATATCACGAGAAGATTGATTTGAAGAGAATTAAGATGTTGGTAAAAGACACAGAAAGAATATGATGAATAAGGGGAGGAATAAGTTATTCAATGGGCAACTATTACCGAGTTAGACAATGATGAGATCATGATGTTTAGATTGTTTTTGATATCCTACATATGTTGTTAATTGTAAGGTTAATACTATACTATGTCACCAAGCAAAGAACCTAGTCAGTAAAGCCTAAGGAACCTAGTCGGTAAACCCTAAGGTTATCACTATCGGTTAATGAAGGTGGAATGTCTACCGAGTGAAGTTTAGTATTTACCGAGTAACAACCGAGCTGTAACAGAATGCATTGGATGTTTAAAAGCATTATTTAATGAAGGAAGCTGATGAGCTGGAGTTGATTAAATGATTGGTATGTCATGCATGAAGTCTGTTAAGAATCTATGGCATTGAAAGATCGGCAGGAAGATATACAACTTAGATTGAACCGCAATACCCTAGCACAAGTTCCAAGAAATGTATGCAAGTTCCAAGGTGAGGTAAAACATTTTCAGATCGAAGGATACATTGAACCTGGTCAAGTTTAAAGATCTGATGGCTATGATTGATCATGGGAAATGTGATCAAGGAGATTCAACGGTTAGCAAATTGTTTATAAATAAGGAACTGTTGATAAACAATGCATGCGGGCAAATGTAAGCACAAGGATGCTACATAGTGATTACCAAGCACAGAAGCTTGAAGACTGTTTGATTAACAGAGTATAGAGCCTAGCAGAGGGACAAGATAAGTCCTATGACTAGGAAGTATTGAGTAAATAAGAATCTGCTTTAGCATTTTAGATGTAAAGTTGCAGATATATTCTTATTACTATTATTTTGTAAAGTGACAGAAAATCTCTTAACCGAGTGGACTTAACAGTCTTATTTGTAAAACCCTCTAGCAAGGTAACATTCTAGCTGAGTGTTTGAAATCCTTTAACAAGGTCACTTCTAACAAAGTGAAGATCCTAATAGATCTAAGGGAAATCCCTTAACCGGGTCACATCTAGCAATGTGTTTGTAATCTTTAACAAGATTTGCTTTTAACTGAGCATACTCTAGAAGAGTATATTTCTTAGTGGGTCTGAAATCCCACAGTGGTTTTTCCCTATTTGGGTTTCCACGTTAAATCTGGTGTTGAATGTGTTGTGATGTTATTTGTTTATGAGTTTGCATGTTTTATAGTTTTAGTTACATATATCTATTAAGGCTACCGAGGTTGAATCTATTGATTTTATGGAAGATTAAGTTTGTATGATTCACACCCCCCCCCTCTCATCTTGTTAGCTTGGCATCTGTACTTTACATTTAGTATCAAAACTTAACAAGGATAATATTGCACATGGTTATGTAGATGTTTTCATAATGATAAAAAATTGGTATGTGAGGTATTATAATTGCAGGGTTTCGTGGTTGTGCAGTATCTAAATGATGTGAATGGATGTTGATTTGGGCATCTATGAAATGAGGCAGACTGTGGACTGTTATGTAAATGTGTACAACCTTCATGATGTTTTGGTTTGGACTTCATCTTGCCAACATACTTTAGGAAACATTCGATACTTGGATATGACTTGCGGGATTTGGTATTCTAGACATTACGAGATATATTGTACTTTTGTGGCATATTAGGGATTTATGTTTCACAACGTTTCTATGTAATATCGAGCAAGGATCAAAGTTTTTCTTTCTGGTTCTTTTCTCCAGGAGCTCTTTGAATCAACTTAAAGAAATATATAAATAAAATATATTAAGTGGCACTGCCACCTTTTCTCAAAAAAAAAATAAAAAATATCCTAGCAGCAACAATATCCAACAATTGTAATGGATGAAATTTGGAATTAGGATTTCAATTAAGATAATAAAACCACTAACAAGCAAAATTTACCAAAACATTGAAAGAGGAGTGAACCTAATAGATCTAGCCACAATCCAAATAAGGAAAGGACTAAAATTTTGATTAGATTCATTGGTTGTTAATAGTCATCCTCTTTCTTAGTTGAATTTGGAAGCTAGGTTAAAACAATGTGTAGACACATAAATTTGTCCACTAGATTAAATAAATATTTAATATTTATTTGATACACTAATATTTCTCTATTGATTAAATCCACATTTAATTAATTCATTCAACTCCTATTCTGCTATTTTAATTAAATAAATTACATAAATTTATTTAAATTAAAACCCCTATCTATAACCTAGTTATTAAATAAATCTAATTTATTTAATTTCCCTCATTCCTCTCATTTAAATAAATCAACAGTTATTTAAAAACACAAATAAAATTCCCCTTTTAAATAAATCAATATTTATTTAAAAACCCATCCCACTTGCATTCTGCTACAAATGCAAGTTGCACAATTTTAGTTGAAATAAATGAATTTTATTTTAATTAAAATCCTATTTTTTCTCACCCACCAAACCCACTTGCATCTTAAATCCCCTTCTAGACTCTTCTAATCCCCTTCTAGACTCTTCTAACCCCTTCTAATTAGCCTAATCCATCTCCTAATTATTGTCACATTCCTAAGCAAAGAGAAGTCACTTCGCAAAGCCTCAAAGTCTTTGAAATGCATTAAAGGCTTTATGTCTTCAACAAGTTAATCCTCAAAGTCTTCCAAACCACTTATGGCTCTTACATAACCATTAATGGTTAACTCAACTCACCCACATGGTTAGAGACTTTCCCTCTAACTCAACCCTCATTTAACTCATGTTTCTCTTCAAGCATTTATTGATTTGACCTTGGTTATCCCCATTAACTCTTGCACAAGAGTTTATCCATTGGATAAAATCATTACCCTTGGATAAAAGCTTTATCCATTAACTCAAGCCTAACCAAACCCTCCTAGGGTAACCCTCATGTCATCTCAAGCATTTAATGCTTCTTCCCTCTCTTCTCAAGCCATCTCATGTTGTCATTTGTCATCATGGGATTGGGTTGAAAGCCATCACATGGATCACAAATCCATCAATCCTGGCCCTTGTTGAGATTACTCAATCTCAACCATCCATTTTTCCATTTTTCTTATAAATAGGGCCCATTCCTTCTTCAAAAGGATCCAGAAATCTTGTATGCATCAAACTTATAGTTATTTTGAGAGAGCATTTTAGAAGCATTTGTTTTGTTATTTTGCTAAAATTAACATAGACTAATTAAGGTGCTTTCTCATATTAGCTTGTTTACACTTGCATAGGTAGTTATTCTCATTTTCATAATTATCTTGAATCTTCATAGGACATCCATAGATAGTGTTAAAGGTTGAGGGCTACACTCATGTGGAACTTGGAGAGGAGAGGAACAAGGGAGGACTAACTATGAGTATTGTGGGGAGCATCTTAGGGGGGTTTCTTTCCCTCTTTCATTTTTTGTATGCTTCTTTTTATATGCTTCTTATCTCTCTTGATATGCATGTTAAGGATCATAGGTTCATGTGTATTTCATTTTGATTATCACTAACATACTAATGATATCGAACTTGTGTGTGTTTTGTGCCTTCCTTTTTAGTGTGCATCACAATGAATAATTGAAGCAAATAGTAAAAAAGAGACTATTATAGATATCCTATAGAGCCACAAACTGAGATCTGGGCAAAATAAGATGTTTAGAACATGTTCCTAGAAGTTTGACCTATTTCTTTAGGACCAGGTAGTATAGATTCACCCTATTCCTTTGAGTTTCACTTCATCGAAAGTTGAACCTATTTGTCACTATCGACTCTATCAAAATCTCAAAGTACAACTCCCGAACTTATTTCCTGCACACAAAAATTAAAAGAAATATGTTGAGAATAGGGGTTTTCCTTAGGTCAAACCTTGGTTTAGGAATTAACCTTGAAATTGAAATTGAAATTACTATTAAATGCTTTCCTTTTAAGGGAAAGGCTAGATTTGAAGTAAAAATGCTTGTAATTGAAATTATATACCTTAATGAAGTTTTGTTTGATCCTCATGCAAGGGTTTTAGGGTTCCATGTAGAAGGTCTTCAAAGAAGGTTAACAATGGATGTCATCTTGAATACATAAACTTGACTTCACTTTTGTTTTAATGCTTGATGAATGACTGATTGCTTGCTCACTTAAATTTGCAATCAGGATCACAACTTTGCCTCTTGGAAAAGTAAGGTTTCAAATGAGAGTCATAGACCTCCTATTATACTTGACTACTTGTAAATTAATTAAATTTCAAAAGTAGGATGACACAAGATTGGATTTCCTACTCATTTGAGATGATCTTTGTGGGAACCAAAATTGGGCCCTAATTGAGAGGAAGCCCTAGTGTTGTCAATTAGGACTCAAGCTTGGAGAAAAGGTAGAGAAGGAGAAGAAAATGCAAGTCTATGGATGGTGTGAGCATAATTAAAATAGACATTGATCAAGCATCAAAAGTTGAAGCACCAAGGTGAGGTCTAAGTGAGGACTAAATTGTATGTGGATACAATTTACGACACTACACTTCCCCTTCCAGTGTATGCAATTGGTATTTTTATTTCAAAGTTTTAGGCAAGTCTGAGGTAAGAAACTCTCATTTCTCCATGGTTTTTTATTTAAATTATTTCTAATTTGTTGCAAATGAGTTATTAAATAATTTAAAACAATCTTCCTATTTAGTTGATATGATGGTTTAAGCCAGGTGTGGCTTCATAGGAGATGATAAATTCCTATAGGTAAGTTGACCTTAACTCAAGATGTCAAAATGGTAACCAAGATGATAAATCTGACGCAGGAACTACTTAAAGAGGTATATGATAATTTTTTCAAGATAAGATGAGGACTATTAAACAACCTTTTGACTCTAGTTAGAAAATGTAAGTAAAAGTTTGGGAAAATGATGTCTAAAAATATCTAAAAGTGGATGGAAGGCCATGAAAAGATAATGGTTCACTAAATGAAATCCTATTGAATCAACCTTAGAAGCTCATTGAATCTCAGAACAACATACATTATATTAATCTATATACAAGTCTAAATGTCACAAACACGCAACTTAAGAGTCTAAAAACATGGTTTGACAGTTGCAAAATTGTTCTTAGTCTTGTCCAAATACGCAGTATGATATCTCATAAACGTGCTAGAAAGTTGCATAAATGCGACATGATGTCTCAAAAACGCATTTTATTAATATACGTAATGTTAAAATTTTTGATAGTATTCGCACTAGAAAATCTCAAAAACGCAATGGAAATGAACAGAGACGTGACCAGAATGATCAAATACACGCTAGGAAGTGCCACATATGCATTTCTGGTAATTTTTTTGTTTTTTCAAGTCTATCCCAAATCTTAAGTTGTGAAAGTGTGACCATATCTTAATGTTTATGTTTTTGTACCAAGAAGACACAACAAACAAGAAGAAAAAATGTCTAAAAGTGTTTTTGTCCAAATATGAGCATAATGCATATGTTCTATAGGTCGAAACAACCCAATTTCCATTGGTCTTTAACACAAATGAATACACTTCAAACACTTCTTAGCTCTAAGTTCAAGGGCTCATGTAAATAAATCCAACTCATATCTTGGAATCTCTGTTGACTCAAATTTAATTAATTGAAGGCTCTAAAATAATTAAATAAATAGAATATTAATTCAATTAGGTTACGACAATTTTAGGTGTCTACAATACGCTTTCACAATTTTTTAATTATATTCTCATCAAATTTGATCTCTCGTGTTGTTTGTGCTTTATTTCAACCTAGCCTACCTTATCAATTTCAATCAACCAACATGTTTGGGTCCTTTGCTAGTGTTATCATGTGCCCACTAAACTATAAAAAACATATATTTTAAAGTAACAAATTCTTAATATTACAACTTAATTGGTCACTTACATCCCAACATCCACATCTTTTGAGTGGGCATGAGAGGGATCTTGAAATGAAAATGTGGATGAATGAAATGTTCAATAATGTAGAACAAAGCTAGCAAGGAAAATAAGCATGTGCATAGATGTTAAAATCCCTCTAAATAGGTTGAAGGGGCATAGAGAAACCTCAATGTACTTTTGAAGGCATATGTATGGCGTTGAATTAGATTTAACTCCTATGCAAATAATTATAGTGTGATAAAACATGGTGTAGACATTTGTGTTTATAACATATAAGACAATAGTTTGTTAGGCATTAGAAAATGAGAGTAGGGGACAAGGGTATTTACAATTAGTAACACTTGAAGAAAAACATTGTGGTCCTCATCCTAGAAACACTAACAAATCCTATGCACCTAATGATAACGAATGATATAGAAATAAACATGTCATTTTGGGATGAGCTACATAGAGACTTCTACATAGTCTTTACAAGTGTGCGATGAAAAATGTGCGTGCCAATACAAAGGACTAAAAAACAAGATAATTAAGCAAACAAGCACAAGACATCATACACCTCAAGATTAGAATGATAAAATGAGAACATAATTCAAATGAAATAGTAAATGTAAACCAAAATCCCTCTTAGATTTGATAGTTCCTCGATTTTTATGTATGCTCGATGACGTCTTCGGATGTTCGATATTGCTCCATGATATTGATGCAATGATAAATGGATTTGATAAAAAATGATAATGTATATGGTTGAGTAATGATTTTGGCAAAGTAACAGTATGATGTATGAAAAGTGGATTCAGAGAGAGATTATTTCAGCATTATGACAATATGATTAAAAAAAGGTGGATGATTTGGTCTAAAAATGGAGGGATTAAATAGAAGAGACAAGGAATGGAAGGGGAGGTGAAGGGGAGACACTTGTCCTCCAAAAAGGACAAGTGACTCAACTACAAAGAAAAGGGATGGCATGTTTCCATGAGGACACATGTTTTTTTTGGGCAAAGCCACCCAAAAGTAGGAAGAGTGACATGTGTCCCTAAGTACACATTTTTATTTTGGGAAAGGCCACCCAAAATAGGATATTTTTCCCCAAAATAAGGAATTGGTTAGGATGTGCACACATGTGTGGGAGGTTAGAAGGGATAGGATAAGATTAGTTGGAGGGGTGACTAAGCTAGGGAAGTGGGTTGGAAGGATAGAGTTGGTTAGGGAGGATGACTAGGATAGGGTAGAAAAGTTAGGAGCCATGTGCTCAAATGGGATTTGAACCAAATTAATTAATTAATCCATGGGCTTGAAAAGGGGATATTTAATTAATTAAAGTAATTAATCAAAAGGGATGGACAACAAGGATAATTGATTAATTAGATTAATTAGTTAGGAAGATGGGTTGGGGAATTAATTAATTGGATTAATTAATTAGACGAATAGGATTGGGGGATTAATTAATTAGGAATTAATGGATTAGAAGAAAGGGATAGGGAAATTAATTAATTAGATTAATTAATTGGAAGAATAGGATTTAAATTTGATTAAATTAATTAGCCAAATTTAGGTGTCTACATTTTGCCCCTCTTCGTGGTGGCGCTAAAATAGCATCGATGTGAAGAAAAATAAAACACATGAGAGCGAGGAAGTGAAAAAAATGCCCCAAGCCCGACTGAGAATGATGGACGAGGGGAGGGATGCCCCCTCAAGAGTGTGCACGAGAAAAGGGGGCCCGAGCGGTGTCTCAAAAGAAACGGTGCCCCAACAGACAAAGAGAAAGGGGACGAGAAATGGAAGTAGAAGGTGAAAATGACATGCCAACACGAGGCCCAGGGGAGGAGATACACAAAACCGACTCAGTGATTCTAAATAATTGCATGCTTTGGCACTCCACGGGCTTGGGGAGAAGAAACTGAGGGTCGAAAAAGGGGATCGGCAGGAGAGCCAAAAGAAACAGGGGGGTCACCCCGTGGGCATGGGGGCACATCTCTGCTAACATGGGGGTGCATCCCCACCGAAGTGGGGGTGCAACCCCACCGGCACAACCCCACTGGCGTGGGGGCGCATCCCTGCGAGTGAACATAAAGAAAGAGGAGAAAAAGGAAGGAAAAAAAAGAAAGGAGCGGGGCAAAAAAGTAGTCCAACTTTTCACTTAGAACTCGAAATTACAAACTATTTTTATCATTGGAAAGATCTCCAAGAGCTCTAGTTCCAATTCTTTATGGAATTGCCTACTACAACGTCCATAAAGGACAATCCAAAGTTTCAAGGGCTAAAAATGCTTAGAAGACCTCCAAAAATGACATTTACTAAAACATAAAAAATATTGAAAAAATATTTTTGATATTTCCCATCACTGCTTGTTTCCTAATTAGAGAGCTAGACGAATCGATGAAAAACACCTATTTGCTGAAGAAGGGAATGCAAGTCACCATAAATGTAAACGCGGGCGCTGGGGAAAGGAAAGGCAAAGGATTGATAAGCTGCCATTAGCAAGGGAACGTGTGTGCATCCCAAAAAGGAAGGGAGGGAGCGAATACAAAAGGAGATGTGATGGAGATGGGGATGATATGGATGAAATGATCATGGAGCGTGAAAACATTCGCGAATTAGGAGACCATGTATAGAGCACTTATTTTGATTTAAAAATGTTTGTGAGTCACCAGGGTATAAGGAACTAGGGTGGAATTTCACAGCCAATGCATGGAATGACACGTATAAATAGACATAGAGGGTAATCTAGCACCACACAAAGTTACAGAGACCCTGTAGGCAATGGTGCTAGAAGAACCCCAAGAAGAAGATATGCCCCAATGTAACATGAGGGAACAACAAAGGGACATACCAAATAGAAACACCAAGCAAAAACAAAAAACAACAAGATCACATCCTGAGACTTGTTATTCCTAGCGCACCGTGATATAGAAGATCGTGGCGACCAAGAGGAAACAGAGCCCTCAAGAGCTTAAAAAGATAAACAAAGATAAAAAAGAATCAAAGCCAACACGAGTGTCTCAGATGTCTTTTGTTAGAACATGATGATTGATTTGATTGGGAAGGACACATCCCAAAGATGTCTGACTTGTGGAAGGATAAATCCTGCATAGACTAATGATGGTTGTTGGTGAGAAGGATGCATCTTGAAACAGCACAAGGATAAAATACTAATGGTGACTGACAAAAAGATCCAATAGGATCATTATGACAAAGATGCTCTAGGATGATTGCTGAAGAACCAACAAATAGGATGTGATGTTGAAAGACATGGAATGCGCAACTATGTACAGTGACACCTATTTACAATATGTACAAGATATATGGATGATGGAAGAAGACCCAGGGATATGCATGATGTTACCCCAGTCAAGAGGAAAATTGATGAGAGATTGATGATATGGATTGGGAAGGATACATCCCTATGATGATGAGAAGACTGTGATCAAGGCTTGAGCACAAGACCAAGGATGTGATTGGATGATCGGATGGATGGTATCAAATAACCGAGGAAGATGGATAGGATTCGCATGAGATGATAGATTGTGAGGAGAAGATGGATTGAGGGAATGTGGGTACCATGGGATACCGCGCAGAGAGCAAGGTGGATGTGATGAATATGCATATGGGTTGATTGGATGGATGGCATTGGATTGTGTGGGGGTAGCCGAGAGCTAGATACCAATGACAAGGGATGCAAGAGGCAATGGAATGATATGATGGGAGGAATGAGAGGATACGATGAAAAGGAATTGAAGATGGAAGAATTTTGGATAAAGGGATGGAGGAACTAGGAAATAAGGATTGGTGGAGGATCAAGTGATGGATTAAGAGATGGAGGAAGGGGGAGATAAGGAATTGGTGGATGGATGGATAAGATAAAATGACTGGTAGGAGGATAGGAAGATGAGGGAAGTAGATGGAAGATGGGGTGATGGGTGGATAAGGAATATGAAGGAAAAGTGTGATAGAGAAATGGAAGGCAAGATGTGTTCAAAGTATGTATACATGGTGGCCTTTTCTTTCTTTTTAAGATCCAAGGGAGGATGAAGGAAGCGAACTAGATAAGATATGATGGGCATGGTAGGCAGATGGAAATGAAGGATGAAATGGATAGATGTCCATAAAAACGTGCCCCCAAGCATGGAGAGAAAAAGGATGAGGGGAATTACGCATGACGCCTGTTTGCTAGGTTTTCATCAAGGTACTTTTCCAAGGTGCCTGTTTGCCAAGTTTTCACCATTGGACAAATGTTTTCTTTCTCCGTTTTTTACAAAAAAAAAATAAAATTGGAATTTTCGATTTTTGGGAAGAAATTCATGGATAGAGATAGATGAGGACAAATGGATTTGGAGGATAGGTGATAAGGGAGATGGATGAGGGAGATAGAGGACTCAAGCATCAAGTTTCATGTCAAGGTAATAGAAGCCCATTCAGAGTGATCACTAAATATTGGTATAACTTTATTGGGACTGAATGGATTATGCAAAGGCTTGGATTAGATTGTTTTGATGGGGAATGTGTGGTGTAAGGGATATGGTAGTGGAAAGTGTGTAGATTGAATGAGGGAAAGTGAGCGTGATGGGGAGATGTTATTAGGACCAACATTGACACATATTGTGGAGGATGTGAGATGAGTGGAGGGGAGATGGATGTAGCAAGTGGATATGATGGAGGAATTGTGATAAGTAGCTTTGGGACATAGGTACCCAAAAGAGACTTAGGAGATGGAGGAGGAGAATTTTTATCTAGTGGACTAGAAATTTTGGATGCCATTGCAGGTTTTTCTTTTGGATGCATTGCTTCTTTTTGCTTTGGAATCCACATTGTTTTTTATTTTTCTTTAGTGGGCCTTTGCGGCCTTTGTGATTTGTTGTATTTTTGTATTAGCGCTTGCACTAGTGGACATGCCTTTTTGAGTGGACATGGTCATCTTTATATTGTTGTGGATGTTTAGCTTTATGCATTTTTTATTTGGCATCCAAATTTATGCTAGTAGTCTTGGAAGGGGTGTGTGAAAGTGTAGGAGATGGAGGAAATATAGATGAAGTGATGGATGTAGGATGTTCAATGGAATGTGGGGATATGTGCCTTTGTTGATCATGGTTAGGAATAAAAGGAGTAGGATGTTTATGATGGGTGATGGAGATATGGGATTTGTGCATGAAGGGATGAGTAGGAAAATATGGAGGATAGTATTTTGGGATATAAGGGCCCAAAATGGATTTAGCATGTGGGGGATATATGAAGGTAGATTTTGGGATATAGGGACCCAAAATGGATTTAGAGAATGAAGGAGGGAGATGTGATAGTGTGTTTGGATGTATACTTGGATGTTGCATTAGTTGTACCAATATTTTTATTTGAAGTGCCTTGGGATATGTAACCAAGACCATGAGATCCTGGATGTGCTTTGACATGGATGGGCTCTAAATTACCTTTCTCATGTAGGCCTAAGCCTTTTCCTTGATAGTTCATTTTTTTGAGAATTTTATCTAAAGCAGGATACTTGTTCTCTAAGTAACAAGATGTGAGTCCTTTATTAGATGGAGGAGAATGGGTGGTGCATATGAGATGTTCTTCTGTTGCGAACAAACTGCCATGGATGAATGTAAGTGAACCAAGGGGATAGAGTGATGGTGTTGGGATGGTTTGGATAGGAGGAAGTGGAGGATCAAGAGGTGGAGTATATGGGATGGGAGGATCTTGACTTGAAAGAGGGGATGATAGGGGATCTTGAGATGAAGGGGATGGAATGGTAGGATCTTGACTTGGAAGATGGGATGATAAGGGATCTTGAGATGGAGGAGATGAAATGGTAGGATCTTGATTTGGATCAATAATACTTTGAACGTGCTCTGGAACAAGATCTTGGGATGAGGGGTGGATGGTGTGACGAGAGGTGAGTGGGTAGACTCTTCAGGGGGAATGGATGGAATGATGAAAGATTCAATGACTTAGGTGGATGGATTGAATGGAAGGATGAGAGATTCTTCAATTGGGATAGATGGAAGGATGCGAGGTTTTTCAATTGGGGTAGATTGAGTGGATGGAAGGACAAGAGGTTCTTCAGCTGGGATAGATGAAGTAGATGAAAGGATGGGGAGTTCCTCTACTGGGAGAGATAGAGTAGATGGAAGGATGGGAGACTCATCAATTAGGGAAGATGGAATGGATGGAAGGATGGGAGATTCGTCAACTAGGAGAGTTGGAATGGATGGACGGATGGGAGATTCATTAACTGGGAGAGATGGAATGGATGGAAGGATGGGAGATTAATCATACTGAGTTTGGATGACAGTAGGAGTAGGTGATGGGGATTGCGATGGAAGAATCTCGATGTATGGAAGGTTTTCGATGGTGTTAGGAGGTGGGAGAGGAATGATAAGTGTGGGAATTGGAAGTGAAGCTGGTGGATTGGAGGAGGGAATAGATGGTGGATGATTGTGGTAGGATGAAAGAATGTGACTAGTGCCACGTGCTTGTTCATGAATGTTCATCACAACAATGTGTGAAGGCAATGCCTAGAGATAACTGAATCGTGGTTTTGAAACAATAGGTTGTGATATCTGACCACTTATGGCATTGATTGGATGGGTGGGGGCATAAATGATAATGACATTATGTATTTGATGCCCCTAGTCACAAATTTCATGACAAATGATGGCAGATTAGGATTAGATGAAGGATTGAGAGAGGATGGAAGATTAGAATTGGATGGAGAATTTAGATAAGATGGAAGATTAGAACTAGATGGAGAATTTAGATAAGATGGGAGATTAGAACAGAATGGAGGAGTAAGATAAGATGGGAGATTAGATCTGGATGGAGAAGTGAGATAAGATGGAAGATTAGAACCAGATGGAGAATTGAGATAGGATGGAAGATTAGAATTGGGTGAAGAAGTGAGATAAGATTGCAATGTGACCTGGAGATCTATCTCATCGGGTTAATCAACCAAACCCTCATCATCATCAACATAGGGTGAAGTGGAAGAAAATGAGGGATGACCATACTCATCATATCAGGATTGAGGGATGACTTGGATATATGTGTCATCAGGTTGATCAACCATAACCTTGCCATCATCAACATAGGGTGAAATGGAAGAAAATGAAGGGCAACCAAACTCACCATAATAGAATTGCGACATGACGATTAGTTGATGAGTTGGAGAGATGAAAGATGAAAAAGGGCGATAGACCAAAGACCAAGATGAGATGGGATTGACTTTGAAGATGTTGGAAAGGAGATGAAATTTGATGTTCAATTTTGGATATTTGATATTCAACCTCTGACTTAGGAAGAAGGAGATGATGATGCAATTTGGGAGACAAGATATCATGATGGATGAAAATCCTAATGCTTAGAGATATGAAACAAGTGATCTAAAGAAAAATTGACAACATCTGGATGCTAGTCAAGACACAATGATCGAATGCAAGCGAAGCCCAAAACCAAAGGATACTAATTGAATAAGAATCTAGAGACTCACGAACAACATCACACCTAGAACAAGGACATCTAGGATCAGAGAAACACACAAATAAAGATATCAACTGCTAATAATCCAAATATTTCTACCATAATGCAGACAACATAACAACAATGTAACAACATCGAAAGACCAAGATCATAAAAGATAGATCTTGAAAGCTGGTAGATTAAGGAGTTTCTAAGACAATGCAGATAACATAACAACAACGCTATGACTTTTAAGGACAAGACCATGAAAGATAAGTCGTAATTGTTGAAAGATCAAGAAATGTCTAATGCAATGTGGACATCATAACGACAGCGTAACAACATCTAAGACCAAGGTCATAAAAGATAGATTCAAACTACCAAGATATCAAGAAGTGAGTAATGTAATGTAGACATCATAACAACAGTGCAATAGACGTCTAAGACTAAGATCATAAAAAATAGATGCTAACTATTGGGGACATGTAAGATTGCAAATAAACAAAGCAAAAATACGATAGCATAATGAGACCAAACTAACCAAAGAGGACAAGATGAAGAAAACTCGCTAGGACGAGGGTGGAAACCCGCTAGAACAAGATAAGCAAGATTTAAAAATGTTTGGACAACAAAACAACACAAAAAACACAAACTTGTTGTTTCAGGGTGCAAATCTGTTGTTTCAACACAATAGACAGTATAAAAAATGAACCCGCCAGAACAAGACTCAAAAACAACGAGAGAAAACCCGTTGGTTTGAGATGCAAACCCACTAGTTTGAGATGCAAACCCTCAGGTTGAGAAAATGACAGTGACAATGCTAAGTATGTCAATTCTGGCTCAAAGTTGATAGCATTCTTGCTAATACAAGACTACAAACTTGTTGTAGTAGACCACAAACCCGCTAGAATTGACTTCAAACCCGCTAGACTGATATTTCGTCAAAAGACTTGACACCAAACACATCAAGCATGAAGCTATGACCATAAAATAGATAAAATCAATCAAGTACAACCCTATGGATAGTCAAATGATATTATGTGTTAAATATCCTAACCATAAAATACCACATCCAATTGGATAGATAGAAGCTTGGCAGCACTGGCTCCACCCTCGACACACACTTCTCGGGCATGCCAAGGTTCAAATTCTTGGGTAATCACTTCCCAGTGAATTTCCTATCTTGAATTGGGGGGTACATGAGGAGTTTCTTCGGTATGCGCGTATTAGAACACCTGAGTTAACACATAAAAGGATTTTTGGATACTAAAGAGTAGTTGGCTCATAGTAAATTTTTTATAGGTTCAGTCCAATAACGGATTCTCAAAGCAAGTCACTTAAGACTTTAATTGAGCTTATCAGTATAGAGAAGGCCTCCACATACGACAAATTCACTCAACACTCATTTGATCGAGTTTTTCATATAGCGGCTCGAAAAATACCACTCAAAGTCATGCTAGGAGAGATGCTATCCCCAATGTGCCCCTGTTTTAAAACGTTCCCTTGATGTGATGTGGCCCCCAAGAGGTGATTCACTGCTAAAAAGAAAAATGAGTGTCGCTAACACTTTTCTCTTGCACCTATGACCACAAGAGCTAGAGGGAGAGGATAGTGTGTGTTAGTAGTAGGACCACTCTACATGCGCACAAGTGTGCCAATCATGAAAGAAAAGGGATTCATTTCCTTTACTTGAATTAAAGTGTGCCTAATTAATCAAAATACACAACATGTCCATTCTCTTAATTGAATTGAAGTGTGCCTAATTATGCAATAAGACACAAAATAAAGAAGGAAATAAAACAAATGAATTGAGCAAATTTGTTTCAACGAAACCTCATTCTCTTTAGCGGTCCTACAATAAAAATGTTAGTGTTTAAATGCTTAGGGGTCTTCTTATAGTTAAAAATGTTGCACAAAAGTTAGCAAAACCATCCAATAACACAAAAATTAGCTGATTAGTACTAAAATAGCATTCAGTAAAATCATGTAAATGATAATTAGTGATCCTGCTACTGTGTGTCGCAAACCCATTGTTTCAAGGTGCAAACCCATTGGTTTAAGTGAACCCATTCATTTAAGTGAACCCGTTGGTTGTAGTGAACCTGTTGGTGCAAGATAGCGAACCCGCATGTGCAAGATAATGAACCCGCTGGTGTAAGATAACGAACCCGCTATTTCACAAACATAAGCCAATTATCATTTATAAAAACCCAAAACTTAATGAAAATTTTACCTTTCATATGAAAATGATAATGGCGATCCCGCTATTGTATGAAAGTGATAATAGCGAACCCACAGTTTCAGGGTGCAAACCCGCTATTTCAAGGTGCAAACCCGTTGTTTCATGAAATCACGGGATTGAGAAAATAGAAATCAACTTGTAGATCTACTTTTTTTCCTGCAAATGCTCTAAATTTATCAAAAAACACACTCAAACAACAAAAAATGTTAGAATGACCCATGAAGTGGGTCCCATCGGGAGTGCCAAAAAATGTGTGTGCTAATACAAAGGACTAAAAATAAAGCTAATTAATCAAACAAGCACAAGACATCATACACCTGAAGATTAGAGCGATAAAATAAAAATAGAATTCAAATGAAATAGCGAATGCAAACCAAAATCCTTCTTAGATTTGATAGTTCCTCGATTTTTATGTATGCTCGATGACATCTTCAGATGTTCGATATTGCTTTATGATATTGATGCAATAATAAATGGATTTGATAAAAATGATAATGGATATGGTTGAGTAATGATATTGGCAAAGTAACAATATGATGTATGAAAAATGGATTCAGAGAGAGATTATTTCGGCATTATGACGGTATGAATAAAAAAAGGTGAATGATTTGGTCTAAAAATGGAGGGATTAAATAGGAGAGACGAGGAATGGAAGGGGAGGTGAAGAGGAACATTAAGGACAAGTGGCTCAACTAGAAAGAAAAGGGATGACATGTTTCCATGAGGACACATGTCTATTTTGGGCAAAGCCACCCAAAAATAGGAAGAGTGACATGTGTCCCTAAGGACACGTGTCTATTTTGGGAAAGGCCACCCAAGAAAGGATATTTTTTCCCAAAATAAGGAATTGGTTAGGATGTGCACACATGTGTGGGAGATTAGAAGGGATAGGATAAGATTAGCTGGAGGGGTGACTAAGCTCGGGAAGTGGGTTGGAAGGATAGGGTTGGTTAGAGAGGATGACTAGGATAGGGTAGAAAAGTTAGGAGCCATGTGCTCAAATGGGATTTGAACCAAATTAATTAATCCATGGGCTTGGAAAGGGGATATTTAATTAATTAAATTAATTAATCAAAATGGATGGACAACAAGGATAATTAATTAATTAGATTAATTAGTTAGGAAGATGGGTTGTGGAATTAATTAGTTGGATTAATTAATTAGACGAATAGGATTGGGAGATTAATTAATTAGAAGAAAGGGACAGGGAAATTAATTCATTAATTGGAAGAATAGGATTTAAATTTGATTAAATTAATTAGCCAAATTTAGGTGTCTACAACAAGCCTATCGATTTGTTTTGAAGTTAAAATCCTCACATAGTGTACGTTTCAACTATGAAGAATGCAAACTAACGTGTGCTCAACAAATCTAATTGTGTTCCTTTATACAACATCCACAAGGTCTTATGTTGAATAAATTAGCAAGGTTAATTTCTATAATAGGCCATACATATAATTTCTACATAAGAGTAAAGACATCTAATTAACATTTTGAAGGGACCAACAAGCATACCTTCATGAAAATGGTATTTGAATTGAATTGATTGATGATGCGTGTTTGTAGGAGCCTTGAAGCTCATTGGCTTTCCTTGTGCATATAGAATGAGATGGCATGTGAGGGGAAAGGTTGTGATATTGACTTAAGAAGCTCCATGCCACTATTATTTTGCCTTTTTGAGAAAGGACAGGTAGGGGCCTCCAGGACTAGAAGGATGACCCAATCACCCTCTCCCTAGAAATCTACAAGTAGCTTATGTTAAGTGAGGTATTTTTGTCTCATCTCAAGGGAACTTTATGGTGAGTATCTTGGGGGAAAAACCAACTATGCCCTTGCACTGAAGTTATCACTATGTTTGGTAAAAAATAGGGTGAGCCTCTACTAAAGTTTCTAGACACAATTTGGGGTCACCGACACCCTCCAGACATCTAAATAAACCTTACTTGGAGTATGAAACCCCTTTTATATTGAAGAGTACGATATAAGCTAATACCAGGTGGGTTATGACTTTCATCTCTGCCCTTTTTTATATAGCAGATCAGAGGAAAGTACCGCTTAGGTTGTTCCCTCTCACAAGTGTAATGCATCATGAGACAAACCTTTTAAGAGGAAGAGATGCTCAATTATTTGTTTTACACCCAAGATCCATGAAGGCGAGGGGAGAGGATACTTTCATTGAACACCTAGGGTTTTCTACAATAGATTGGGCAAGCACCCCAAACACTTCAAACAAATTGTTCTTTTTAGTGCACCAATGGAAGTGTTTTATAATCTAATAAAAACAAACACTCTCCTATCCTTACAAGTACAAATTTATTAGTAATTTAAAAAAATATCCCAACTTCCAATCAAAAAGATTAGATAACAAAATGTAATCAAAAGGGGCCTTCTATAAACAATTTTGGATGTTTCAACCTTTGGCCAACTTGCAGGACATAGACATAGAAAAACAAACCACATACATGTTAGGAGTTAGCAAAAATGTAGAAATATATGAACCCTAGATGTGATAGGACAAGACACAAACGCTACAAAACTTGACAAAAATGCACCATAAACTTGCAAATAAAAAAAAATCAGAATAAAAAACGTGGTTCAATTGGACAAAGGTGTGACATGACAGGCTACAAACAAAATAATATCTAATGTTGCAAAATGATAAGAAAACCTAATGGACTAGAAACATGTTAGGAATGCACAAAAATGCACCAGGATTTGACAAAAAAAGCACCAAGAAGAGACAAAAATGTATCGGAAAAGAACCCACAAAACCCTAAAACTTGCAAAACCAAAAATGCGACAGAAAACCACATACGTGATAGGAACATGCAAAAACGTGTTAGAAAACTAATGACTCTCATAGAAAACACAAACATAGTATATAAGACCACAGAGGTGTCAAAAGCTAAAATCATCATAAATTTTGAATTCACAAACCTTTGAACACTAAAACAATTCTAGAATGTTAGAAAATAGGGACTAAGTCCCACCAGGTGTGCCAAAATGTGTGCGATAGAATTGAGAATTCAAATTATTGTAAAACTTATAAAGATTCAACCACATAAAACCCTAGTTCTACAATGTAATCCACCATACACCAATGAAGAACTTAAAAACATGCAAAACAACAAATATGATAGATTATACCATTCACATGCTCATTAGGGTTTTATCTCCATCGTTTCCTATCTTCATTGATCTTGCTTGATATGGATTATGGTTGCTCTCACATTTTGTGTGCACAAGAGCTAAAAAAATAATGGATTGTGGTTGTGTAATTTGATAGAGTGTAGCTACTTGATTGGTTAATTTCTATATGGAGGGAGAGGGAAAGGATCCTCTTTTATAGAGAGTACCCTAGACATGGAGGGATAGGATTAAGAGGTGGAGGGATAAATGGTTGGCTCAGATTAGAGGGTAGGTATGGGAAATGGTAAAATATAAGAGAGGTGGTTAGAGGTAAATTAAGAGATGAATGACAAGTGTCATGGAGGGAAAAAACTAATGAATTAATTAAATAAATAAAGAATTATTTAATTAACAGAAGAAGTGAGGCCAATTAAATAAATAAAATATTTATTTAATTTAGGGAAAGGATAATTTAAATAAATAAAAATATTTATTTAAATGGGGAAAGACTATAAGAGAATTAGTGAACTAATTAAATAAATAAAAATCCATTTAATTAATAGACGGCTCAAGATAAAATGATTAAAATAAATAAAATGTTTATTTAATTAAACTAGGACAATTTTAGGTGTCTACAATACGCTTTCACAATTTTTTCGTATTATCTTCTCATCAAATTTTATCCCTCATGTTGTTTGTGCTTTGTTTCAATCTAGCCTACCTTATCAATTTCAATCAACCAACGTGTTTGGATCCTTTGCTAGTATTATCATGTGCCCACCAAACTATAAAAATATATATTTTAAAGTGACAAATTCTTAATATTACAACTTAATTGGTCACTTACATCCCAATATCCACAACTTTTGAGTGGGCATGATAATGATCATGAAATGAAAATATGGATGAATGAAGTGTTCAATCATGTAGAACAAAGCTAGCAAGGGAAATAAGCATATGCATAGATGTTAAAATCCCTCTAAATAGGTTGAAGGGTATAAAGAAACCTCAATGTACTTTTTGAAGGCATATGTGTGACATCAAATTAGATTTAACTCCTATGCAAATAATTATAGTGTGATAAAACATGGTGTAGACATTTATGTTTATAACATATAAGACAATGGTTAGTTCTACATAAGAAAACAAGAGCAGGGGGAAAGGGTATTTACAGTTAGTAGTAAATGATATAGAAATAAACATGTCATTTTGGGATGAGCTACATAGAGACTTCTACATAGTGTTTACAATCTTATCGACTTATTTTGAAGTTAAAATCCCTACATAGTGTACATTTCAACTATGAAGAATGCGGACTAGCATGTGCTCGACAAATATAATAGTGTACCTTTGTACAACATCCACAAGGTGCTATGTTTGAATACATTAATAGCAAGGTTGATTGCTATAATAGATCATAAACGTAATTGGTACATAGAAATAAAAGCACCTAAGTAACATTTCAAAGGGACCAACACACATGCCTTCATGGGGATGGCATTTGAATTGAATTAATTGATGATGCATGTTTGTAGGAGCCTCAAAGCTCATTAGGGTTCCTTATTCATAGAGAACAAGATTGCATGTGAGGGGAAAAGTTGTGATCTTGCCTTTATAAGTTCCACACCATTATGTCCCATGTAGTGTTTATGAATCGAGCCTTCAGTAGTGACATATAGAAGGATATCTTATGCTTGTGGTATGGCATTTTATGTGCTTTCCTTGTCAATAACCAATATGCAGATCATTTCTAAATTCATTTAAAATGAAAAAATGAAAGAAAATCTCATAATTGACTCATTCTACACTATCCAATTAAACAATCTTATGAACAGTCTACACAAATTTTGGAAGTTATCCCTTTTAAGGTTAAACAAAAATTCATGGATTGGCTAAAAAGTATGGCTAGACATGATAGAGCCTTTTATGCAATTTTGAAAAGATATTCCTTTTAGAATTACACAAAAGTTGAGTGATTGACTAAAAAAATGTAACTAGACATCATTAAAACTAATTATAAAAATAGCCATAGATAACACCACAAACCAATGCCTAACTTTAACATACATATTTGTTCTATAATGTTAAAAATAAATACATGAGCCAGTTGTGTATGGAGTCCCCCCCCCCCAAAATGGCAGTGTCTATGCAGCTAACAAAACGACTGTTTTATTCATTGTCGAAACACTTTTTACTTTTTACAAAAAGTAATTATGTTGGCTAATTATCCACTGACTAAAAAAACTCATTGAAACCATGGCACTTGCCTCAAGATTGTACTTTCAAAATTGTTGGGATTAAGGTGCCTCAACCTTAGGAGTCCCAATAATATTATTTAATTAATTTGATGGTCTTGTATGCTAATTTTATTTATTTAATGGAATATATTAAGTTTCCAAAGTGTAAAGCTTAATTGCGGGGCCCGATGGAAAGTTGGGTGCAACAAGCTTTGAGGTGAAAGGAAATTGTGACACTTGGAACAAGGAGGGAACTTTGGAGAAGTAAAATTGTTAGGAGCTTCTCAAATCCCCCTCCAAGTGATGTGTTTTTTGGGATGCCCGTTTTCCCTTCATTTGGTATCAGAGCTCTGTTCCAGGATTTGCAGGTTGCTTGCATGTGCATTTTGTGAGATGCTTGTACTTGCATGTTTGTTGCATGTACTTGCATGGACTCGCATGTTGCTTGCATGCCAATGCATGTGTCAATTCTGGGTATTTCTTCTATGAAGACTTCTTAGCTTGACAAGCTTGAGGGAATCTGAAGGAATTGACTAAATATTGATCCTTTGGTGAGTGGAAGTTTTGTAGTTGTTTCAGTCTCAAGGAAAATCACACATTTTGGAAAAAATAGAGTTTGTCATGTTGAGATGATGTTGATCTGAAGCTCTTGTTTGACAACAAAATAATTATTAATGCATGGGGTGTGTTTTTTATGCTTTGTGGTTGCATGCAACAAAGTTTTCATATTGGGTGTCTGTGAGTGGCTCCCTGGTGATATGGAGAATCTTGGGTTGTTTCAACTATGGAGTGACGTTCTTATGTTGGGTGCTTTCTTTTCCCAGTATTGGAAGGTGCTGATTTTGTTACCTTGAATGCATGGAGGCTATGGAGTTGATCATACGATGATCTAGAAGATTCTGGATAGCCTATCTCCTTCAGATGCATGTACTGATGGTGGTTAAGGAGTTGGCCTACAAATTGGTCTTGAGTTCCTGATTTGTTTTTTCCTTATGGATGGTTGTACTTGCATGACTTAGATTCACGTTCCTTGGATCTGAGGGGTTTCTTTAGGGTTGCACATCTTTAGGGTTTCATATTCTCCTTTTATAAGGTTTGTATTGTATTTTTCTTTTTTTATTCCCTCTCTGAATGATAATCTTTTTCTTCAGAGCCATTATTGTGTTTTTGTCTCCAATCTTCTCTTGTGACAATTATTTTCCTTGCAAGTGCTCTTGGGATCTCTAAAGTTGTATTTTCTCAACTTATTCATGGTATCAGAGTCTACATCTACTACTGCTTGTTCCTGATTTTTTCAGAAGATTTTCTTTGGAGGATAGGGTTTCAAATTTTTTTTCAAAGTTTTTATATTTTGGATCTGGGATGCCTCTCTATTTCTAGGCATTTCGAGCTCAAACAGACCTCATTGTTGAGCTCAAAACACCCCAAAACCCCCATTTTCATATAAATTTTGTCCAATTTGGATAACTTTGGCTCTAGAATTTTTTTTTGATTTTGGCCCTTTAAGGGCACGTTTTTCAAACAAAAAAAATTAAATTATTGTTTTTTGGGCAGTTTAACGGCTTGCCCAGGCCGGAACCTTCACTGTCGACCGTCGATGATCTGTTAACCGTTGGGGCTAGCCCTTATGGTCACTGGTGGCTTGACTGGGAGCTGCCAGCAGCTCGGGACCCGCTGTCGCCGCTCGGAAACCCACCTGGCCGCCGCCACCCACAGCCTACTCCGCCCGACTGCCACCCAAACACCATCTCCCTACCACCAATAGAGGGGCTTTTTTTTTTACTTGAAGGGTTTTTGACAGGCTATTGGTTTTTTTGCCATAACTTGGGCAAACAGAGACAATTTTTGAAAAATCTTATATCATCGAAAAGCTTTTTCAAGCTCTATTCAGATCTAGAGGTGAGATTTGCCGATTTTTTTCATTTGGTACTTGTTTTTTTCCGTCAAAGTCAGAGCTCTTTTTTACACTCTAGGATAGCTCTTTTCTACACTCTAGGAGCCCTAACTCGGGCAAACGGGTTCCGTTTTTGGAAAACGAATAGGTGTTAGAAAGGTCTTGGAGAGCCCTATTCAGATTTGGGGTTCATTTTTCTGGAACAATTACCGCATTTTTTTAGCTCGTCTTCTTTTCTGGCTCTCAGATTGTAGTGGTTTTTGGTTTTACATCTTGTGGGGGGTGTTATTTTACTACTTTCTGTAATTTAATTCAAAAAAATAGAACACCTAAAACTAAAAATAAAAACCCTTCTACATCCTCTGTCTAGTCTGAAAGATCACTTAATTAAAAAATAAATCAAGAGCAGGTACACATGGCAGATTCTTCAGTTGAGCTTCTTACATCCTAGAACTATCATCTCTAGAAAGCTCATATGACGAAGATTCTCAGATCATGAGGGTTGTGGTCCTATTTGGATGCGAATCAACCTCAGTTGCAGCGTCCTTTTGAGATTCTTCAACACATGAATAAGATGGATGAGGCTATGGGTGTCATCTCCTTACATGTTTTAGACAACTTGCTCTTTCACCTTGATGGTTTGCTCACTCCTTGGGCTATGTGGTCCAAATTTAATATACTCTTTGGTACTATCAATGAGTTCAGAGCATTACAGATTGAGGTAGAGCTCTCTTCCTTGTTACCTGAGTCCTTTCCTCACATTGAGGACTTTCTAAACAATTTTAAAACCACCAGATCTATCCTACACAGTTGTGGTAAAAGGAAGACAGACACAGAGTGTATCTACCTAATTCTCTCTAAGCTTCCAAGTCCCTATCAGATATTTGCTTCCACATTTTATTCTACTATGGATGCCTTGGGTACATGCTTCACCATGCCTACTTTTGATGTGTTCCGTGATCACTTGACTCGTGAGCAGACTCACCTATCTCAGTTGGACATTCTCACAAGATCAAAGGACAAAGCATTGGTTGCTCAGACATCTAAAGAGAACAAGAAGCAGAAACCGAAACCTAAGAAGGATTCAACTGGCAGTGAGCGTTCCTCCAAGCCACCACCTAAGTCTGATTATAAACCGAAGTCCTATCCCAAACATGAGAAATCTTCTAAGTCGGGTGAGTCTTCCTCCAAGAGTAAGAAGAAATTAGATGAACTTTGCAGTTTCTGTAGCAAGGAAGGACATCCAGTTTCCTGATGTTGGAAATGATTAGAGGCTTTGGAAGAAGCCATGCAACATCATCATAATTCTTCTCCTCAACCTCCATCTTCCTCTTCTACAGGGAAACGACATGCTCTTTTTGCACGAGCTATTACTTCTGCATCCACTTGGATTATTGATTTAGGGGCTTCTCACCACATGACACACTCACAACAGCTTGTTACCTCTTTTTCTCACAGTGATACTTTACAGATTGCAGTTGGTGACTCAGCACAACTTTCAGTTTCAGTTTCAGGTTCTGTTCCATTGTCAAGTGGTTGTTTGCAGGATGTTCTTTTGGTTCCTAACATTTCGACGAACCTCCTCTCTTTTTATCAGATTTGTCATTCTGGCTCTGGTAAAATAGTTGAGTTCTCACCACATGATGTGGTTATTGGAGAGCTCCATGATCCTGATTTGGTTGTGGCTATTGACAGTGTTGATCGTGATTCTTAGTTATACCGGTTTGATGGGTTTGAGAGTGCAGATGGTTCAGGTGTTTTTCTTGTAGCACATGCAGATTCAGTGAGCAGACTTTGACATGAGTGTTTTGGCCATGTCAATTACAGATACTTACAAAAGATGAGCACACAGACACTTGTGATTAGGCTCCCTCAGATATCCTGTACTGATGGTGTATGTCGAGGTTGTGCACTTGGCAAGCATCATCGGGATCCTTTTCCTACAGGAAGAGCCACACGTGCTAAGATACCCTTGGATTTGATACACAATGATCTTATGTCATTTTCGACTCCATCTTTTTCAGGGTCCAAGTATGTGCTCACATTCATTGATGACTTCTCCAGACGTACATGTGTGTACTTTCTTAAGTACAAGTCTGATGTCTTTGATTCATTTCGAGTCTTTAAGACATTTGTAGAGAAGCACTCTGGTCTTTCTATTAGGAGGATATGCATAGATAATGGGAGAGAATATGTGAATCGGGCTTTTATAGATTTCTGCACAGAGCATGGTTTGCAACATCAGTTATCAGTTCCTCACACTCCTCAACAAAATGGTGTTGCCGAGAGAAAGAACATAACACTATAGGAGATGGCCAATTGTATGCTTCAGTCACGTTCTATGCAGCCTGCTTTTTGGGCTGAGGCAGTTAATTGTGCCAGATGCCTCATAAGGCATTGCGCTAGATGACTCCTGAGGAGGATCGGTCCCATGTCAAGTCTGATGTTTCATCATTCCGAGTTTTGGGTAGCGAGGCTTGGGAATTTATTCTAGATGCTTAGAGGAAAGCCATGGAGAGGAAGAGTCGACCACTCATATTTGTTGGCTACTGTGAGGATGTTAAGGCTTACAGGTTATTTGATCCTGATTCCTGAGAGGTCCTGTTTAGGTGGGATATCCAATTTGATGAGCGCATTCCTCAGATGGATTCCCCATCGCCAACTTCTCCCTCACTGCCTCCTCCTCCTCCTCCATCTTTTGAGGAATCTTTATTCTTTGAGGATGATGCAGATGATGGTCCACCATCCCCACCACCACCACCACCCGCAACTCAACCTTTGCCCAAGTGGGCCCGGTTTACAGTTCATGCTACTAGTTATATGGCAGGTTATCCTTCAGACACTCATCATACTCGTGCACATACATTTGGTTCTAATCTTCTGAGTCATGCCATTTCGGATGATCCTCAAAAATTTTCAGAGGCGACAGGTTACCCAGAGTGGGATAGGGTCATGGATGAGGAGTATTCTTCTTTGATGAAGAATCATACTTGGGATCTTTGTACTCTTCCGAAATGAAGAAATTTGGTTCGGTGCAAGTGGGTGTACCGTACCAAGTATGTTGCAGATGGTTCTATTAATAAGTATAAGGCTCATCTTTTTGCGAAGGGGTTTTCTCAGGTGGAGGGTATTGATTACTCTAAGACCTTTGCTCCCGTCGCCAAGATGAATTCTATTCGCTTTGTACTTTCCCTTGCAACTTCATAGGGATGGACAATTTTTCAGATGGATGTGAAGAGTGCCTTCTTGCATGGAGACCTTCATGAGGAGATCTATATGGATCAGCCTCAAGGATTTGTGCAGGATTCCTCTTTGATTTGCAGACTTCGACGTTCATTATATGGTCTCAAATAGGCTCCTCGGGCATGGTATGAGAAGATGGACTCTTTCTCGCTCTCCACACTCTTCACACGTTGTCATTCCGATCCCACAATATATATTCAACGTTAGGGAGATGATATAGTTATCCTTGTGCTCTATGTTGATGATCTTATCATTACCAACAGCTCATCCTCCTTGATTCAGCATATTCAGAGAGCCTTGATGGAGCAGTTTGAGATGACAGATCTTGGCCTTTTGCACTATTTTTTGGGCCTACAGGTTATTCAGTCTTCCGATGGGATTTCCATACTTCAGGAGAAGTATGCTCTTGATATGTTTCACAGATTTGACATGCTTTCTTACAAGCCTTACACTCACACCATTTCAGTCAGGTGTTGTTTTGTCTGCCACTTGTTCTACACCTTTTGTGGATCCTACCTTATACAGGCAGTTGGTTGACAGTTTGTTGTACCTGATACATACTCGTCTGAATCTTTCCTTTGCGGTTGGTCTTGTCTCTAGGTTCTCCCATGATCCTCATGAGAGCCATTGGCAAGCTGCCAAACATATTTTGAGATACATTCGGGGCACTACCCAGTTTGGCATTCACTATACTTCAGGATCCCCTCACATTGTTGGCTTCACTGACTTAGATTGGGCTGGTGATGCTCATGATCAGAAGTCTACTTCTATCTTTGTTTTTTGCCTCGGTTCTGGTCCTATCACATGGTCTTGCAAGAAGCAGTTTGCTATAGCATTATCATCTACAGAGGCTGAGTACCAAGCAGTGGTGTTAGCTAGTTAGGAGGTTTTATGGCTTCGACAGTTGATGACTAAGTTTGGGTTCCCTCTTGATAGTCCCACTCTTCTTTGGTGTGACAATCAGAGTGCCATTCACATTTCCTGCAACCCAGTGGAGCACCAAATGACTAAACATATTGAGCTTCACATGCACTTCATCAGAGAGTTGATTCAGGATGGCTTTCTCATCTTGGAGTACATTCCTACAGAGGAGCAGGTTGTTGACATCTTCACTAAACCTTTTGCATCTCCGCGCTATCTTCAATTGCGCTCTATGCTTGGGGTGAAGGAAGTTGTCCTTGGGGGGTCTCATTGAGGCCTTCCTTCCTTCATGTTTTTTAATATAGCATGCTTTTCCTATCTCTTTTTGGAGTAGAATTTTTTCCCATGTGGTTTTCTCTATTTCTCCAGTTCATAGAGATTTGGTTGTGATTGGGTACCTCATCAGGTCTTGTTGCCGGAACCCAAATTTGCCTTCTTCATGTAGTTGCTTTTTGCTTTCATGCATTTAGTTTTTTAGCTACTCCCTAAGTTCATCTTAAGGGGGGGTGTTAGAGTTATCTTGTATTAGCTAATAATTATTTATTTAATTATTAGTCTATTATACTCTACGCTTAAGCTAAACTTAGGCATTTTATAATATGGTAGGTATTTAATTATTAAATACACTTTATCCCTTTAGGGTTTCTTGAGGGTTGCACATCTTTAGGGTTTCATATTCCCCTTTTATAAGGTTTGTATTGTATTTTTCTTTTTTATTCCCTCTGAATGATAATTTTTTTCTTCAAAGCCATTATTGTGTTTTTGTCTCCAATCTTCTCTTGTTACATGTATTTTGCTTGCAGGTGCTCTTGGGATCTCTGAAGTTATATTTTCTCAACTTCTTCATTTTCCTTAAAAATCTATGGTGATGCTCATCTATGATAGTCCATTGTTCTGGGTTACGATGTTTGGTGATTTTCAAACTTTTGAGTCTTCCAGATGTTAAGTGGGTATGGATGTGCATGGGTGTTCTCAAACACAGTGGTTTTGCAAGTTTTACACACTTAAGAAAAAAAACTTGCGGTTTTGTGGAGCTGCAAAGGAGCTATTTTCTAGACCATGTTTACTTTGGGGTGTTACTGGATGAGATAGTTTCAGTTTTGCATGCATGCTTTGTGCATGGTGAGAGGTGGTGAGAGGAGGTGAGATGCTTTCTCTGCATGGGGATGTTGGTACGTGATTAGTCACTCAACATTTTTGTGGTGATGCTTGGTGGATTCCCAGTCTATGGTGCTCGATGTGGACATGATTGGCAAATCAGATATGTACTTGATTTGGTGCTTGAGTCATGTAGTCTACATGATTATTCTTTTTGAGATCTCAGTTTGCATGTCGCTGATGTGATAGTGGGTTTGCATGTTGCAAATATTGGATCTATGAGTTGTGCAATATCGTGGGCTGTCTTTACCTACATGTTTGCAGTGGGAGAACTCAGATGTGGACCGTCTATATCCACAAGGTTTGATATAGTGTTGATGTAGATTTGGTAGCTGGCCTTGTCTGTGGTCACTTGTGCATTGGTGAGTTTGCTTTGAGATGAGAGGATGGATGATAAGTGAGTACCTGGATTGTTGGTTATGGGGTCCTGTAGCATGGTGTATTTCCTTGGTTTGGAGATCTTGGTTTCACTTGGTGTGATTAGTAGTACATTTGTATGTGTGTGGACTTGGATGATTTTCAAATTTGGGAGATGGCGTGTCATGTGCTTGGAGAGCTCGATATCTCATTTTAGTGGAGCTTTAGCAATGATTGTGTATTCATCACTTGGTGATGGATGATCTTCTTTAGTGATGCAGATGGTTTGGAGGGACTCTTAGATCCTGTTGTTGCAGAAGGGTTCTTTCATCTTTTGCATATACACTATTTGAGGATGTGTAACATCTTGCGACCATGTAGGGCTCTTAGAGTCTTTGGTGTGAGGTGTTGGTGGTGCTTGACAAGGGATGTTGGTTTAGAGTATGTTGGTGTAATGTCATGGTATACTCTTGATTGTGCATTAGAGTTTGGCATGATACATTGCTCTTGAGACCATGGTATGTTCACTTGGAGCATGTGATCTCCTAGGAGGGGATGGTAAGATCATGATGTCATGATGGGTTCCTGATTCAACTGATTAGAGCTTTGACAATGGTCTGGTGAGTTCTCTTTGTATTGGGTGCATTGGTCATATGCATGAGAACTTCATGGGAGTATAAAGAAACATTTGGAGTTTGACATGGATTGATCATTTGCTGGTACTCATGAATACATGGAGAGAATATACTAAATGAAACCAACCCAAACCAATCTACCCATTCACAATAAACGATGAGTACATTATTATTATTATTTTTTTTAAACGATGAGTACATATTAAAATATCGAGGTCTTAGAGCTCTCTTACATAACACAAATCCTCTTCCAAATCTTTTTTGTATTTGCATAATTTAGTGTTCCGATACACCCCCTCATTGGGCTTTGTGTGTTAATTAATGGGGTTTCTTTAAAAATTCTAGGTGCTATCATTCTTTCGACTCACGCTGCCTCCTTGACGTGTTAACTAAGAGGAGAGCGGTTTAAAGGCCAAGGCGAAACAAATGTATTCAAGCTCCACTTCAACGTCTCTCTTTTTCAAAATTTCAAAGCGCGCCTATTAATATGATCAAGCGGAACGAAGAAGACCAAGCATAATAAGTGCAACGAATAAAATAACAGCGGGCAAGGGTTCAACTCCAGCATTCATTTGAGCCATGGAAGAGGAAGCCCTTACCCAGAATGAAAGCGAGGGTTCATCCTATGAGCAGCTTACAGAGGCCTGCTCAAGGCTTTCTATGCATACCTCCAACGGGTAAGTTTTCTATCTATTTTGAATTTTGTAAGATTTCAGGGCATCTGTACTTCCAGGGTATATGTCTTTATTTGGTTGATTCTAATAGAGAGGTAGTTCCATTTGTCAATATTTTGGGAAGCTTTTTAATCTCTTTTTACCTTCTGTTTGCTTAGTGTTTTAAGCAGGATTCAAATACATTGTTCCTTGCGGTAGAACACTTTATTACACTTCTCCAAACTATATTCTCCATCGTTTCTTCTGTAATGTGTTTTTGTTTATTTTTTGATGAATAATCTTTTATTGACGCAGAATTCTAAACTCCAGGAGGTCAATCTCCTTCAATTAGGTACTTAGGATTCTACGCCCTTAGTGTTTTAGTCCCGATCTCTTCGTGTGCCGACCTCCTTCCTAAACACTAGATCACAGTGCCGACAAGCGATATAACTCTGTTTTTCATCACTAGATGCATTAACAGGCCAATTGAATTTCTGTTTCTTATCATTTAACCTGTGGTGCCCATTTGTTATAACCTGATTCCTGATCGTTTTTAACCCTGCTTGGGTCATTTGTTATAATCCGATTCCTGAATGTTTTCTCCAGCTGCTTGGGTCAATTTTGAAACCATACTTATATTTTGTACACATAGCAGGGATGAGGGCAGTGAATCTGGCGACGATGTTGCAGAATGCCCAGATCTGGAAATACCCTCTTTAAATGAAAATGATGAGAAAGATTATTTGAAAATTGCAACGCTCATTGAAGGTTGGTATCACATTCTCCTTACTCTGTTTTGTATTTTCAGGTGTTTGTTTCATTTTAGCTGTTGAATGGTATGCTAAGTACTATTTATTAGAGCTACATGCAAGTATAATGAGAAAATCCATCCTGATAGAGGAGGTTGAGACCACCCTAATAGATTTGCTTCTTCTGTTTAGAAGTGCACAAAGGGTTCTTGTTTTAGTGAGTATATGACAATTTTCATGCTGCTGTTGTTTCTAATTAAGGATTGAATGCAAACTATGTGGTAATAGGAGATTTGGATACAGATATGACGTGGGTATGGATTTGTCATTCTGAAATAGGTTGCACATGTTTATAAATAAGAGTTCGACCAAATTACATTTAAATTTAATCACTGAAAAACATGGGTACGTATGTCAGAATGGTGTCACCATCCAGGTGACAGTATGGACTCTATAATAGTTCTAGTTCTAGTGCTTAACAGAAGAACTACAAAACATTACCAGATTGGATTTGGGAGTTTGGCGTAAAATGTTTAGAAACCATGTTAAGTCATTATTAGTATATATGTTGTGTTTTGGAAGGAAGGTAAGTATAATCAAGTTTTATCCATTAGTCAGACTCAGCATCATATAACATGAGTGGATTTTCTCCAGATATTCAGGCCATTTATGTTTGTTAGACGTTTGAAGTGGTATAATATGATGAAGAAATAAAAATAATTGGCTGTTTAGTGTCTGCAATTTTCTGTTCTGATTATTGTTCTCTGGCAAGGTGATGCATAATAATTAATAAATTAATAAGCATTCCTCAAAGTGCCTATATCTAAAATGTACAATGCTTTCTAGGAATTAGGACAAGTATTTTAGACATCCTTGATAATAACTAATTCATATAATGGTACCAGAGGGTAAGTTGGATAAGCTAAAAGTGGAACAGTGCAAGCTGTACCTTAGGAAGCATGGGCTAAGACTATCGGGAAAGAAAGCAATTCTTATTGAGCGGATTCAGGAGCACCTTGAGTATGTTCATATAGATGAAGCTCCCTCACTCTTCTAATCTTTTGACTGGTTATTTAGATAGATCCAAGGTTGCTTAATTTGTGTACAGTTCTTATCATTAAGGGTTTAATCTGTTTAATGCCTGTTCTTGGATTATTGTCAGGATAAAGGATGGTAGTGGTAAAAAAAAATACCCAAAGTCAAGTTTTGTGTTGAACTGTAAAGGTCAGAGGATTAAGTTTTAAGATTGTCTTTGGTTTTGTTCATGGACAATGTCTATTGTGTAGCATGTTTTTGATCTATCTTAAACTTTTTCTATGATAAGTTTATACAGGACAGAACTTGTTGCTTATATTCCTTATTTTTCAGGTGATGCCTGCACTGGGGATATTGTTATGTTTGAACAAAAAGTATATGAAATGTAAGAGGACCATGTGCACTTAAGGAGTTATTACACTATATTGCTTTTTGCTTTAGGTGCAAACTAGAGTCCTTGTTGCATGGCCTAATTGTAATTTTGACACATCTTGAACTTAGGTATAGTATTGCTTCAAGAAGTGCCACAGGTCCACCTATTGGTACTCGATGTGTTGTTGGGCGGATAGTTAAGGAGAGTTATGGTGCAGCTAAGCAGCAACACACTTTTACAGTGAGTTTAGCACTTCAAGTGTTTTTATATTTGTGTTCATTCATATATGCTTTGAGACTTAGCAATGTATGCTTTTACAGTGAGTTTAGCACTTTGACCGTTTGTATATTCGTGTTCATTCATATATTAATCTCTAAATTCCAATTTTTAGTATGTTTCTGAAAAATCGAGGATAAGAAACATGTGATTGTTTGTCAAGGATGAAATGATTGTGAAATATTCTATTGAAATTTGGTAATATGATTGTTCCTTTGTGAGTGATCCAAGTTTGCAAAATAAATTTATCCTTATTTTCAAGCCTACAAGTTTCTATATTTGTATTCAGTATAAATGAATGCGTCAGCTAAATGCATATTCTACTTTTTTGAAGATAGAAGTTCTTTGGAGCAAAGGTGAGAAGCCTTTGCCCCCACTGCACCCCCTTCTTATCAAAGGGCGTAATCTCTACAAACTACAAACCGTTCGGCAGGTGAATGTGCTTTCTTGTCATTAAGTTTACAGACTTTGAAAATTGAGTTTTTCTTTTATTCCTGATTGAATGCTTTTTGAATGCAGCCATGGCCTAATGAAGAGGATAGGAAGAAAGTGCTCCTTGAGAAGCATTCTAGAGGATTCCATGCTCGTAATGCTAGAGATGTGAGAGTCCAAATGAAGGAAACCAACAGGCAAGTGAAATTTTTTGGTGTGGATGAGGAATTTAATGCTTTGTGTTTATTTAGGTTATATGGAATCTTACTGTATTTCCAGGATGTTTTGTTTTATGAGGGAGAGTGCATTTCTGTGTTTTAGTCAAATCGTTCATTTTAGTTATCGACTAGTTTTAGGATTTTCTTCTTTAGTTTGGTGAAATGTGAAACACTTTTTTTTTGTGTTCTTAATATATTCTCTGATTGTTTTTGTTTGTCAATGAGATTATTCGTGATCTTTGATGCTTCGGTTTGTTTTATTTATTTTTATAATACTGCAAATGTTGCCTAAGCATGATGCCGAGGGTTCTGTTAAATTTTGTAAATCTGTAGAATTAATTCTTTGAAGATAATCAGACATGATTGTCTGTTAAAGAAAATTAGAAATTGAAGTATACTTTATTGTACCTTTTTAAGCATAAGTATTGATTTCTGACCCATGACATTCATATGACTGACGCTTTACACATAAAAATTCATAAAAAATGGAATCCTTCCAAGTTTAGCCTTAAAAACGTATATTTTTTTCACCCCTGCTTTATGCAAAAATGGAACTGTATGGAAATTTATAGCATTGAATATATATAAATATTATGATCGTTGCTCACCAACCTTGTGGATCGCTGTTGAGTCTTATATTTGTTTAATAATGTAGCTTCCTATTTAAAATTAAAAATTTTATAAGGCTATTTAGCAACATTCAAAATTAAAGTATGTCATAATAACCTTGAATAGAATGAGGTTGTGTAAAGGAAAGCTTTGCATGGAAAATTCTTATTTTAATTAGCACCACCGATCATCATTTTTAGTTTCTATTTTTTCTATTTCAGATCCTGTCAAGGGAGACATACACAAAGAGAAGCTGTTTCAACCTCAAACAAAATAGTAGACAAAAGATTTCATAAGAGAAATCTTGAGAGAAAGCCACTTACAGAAGCCAATGACATGTCTCTTCCAGTACCTGTATCCTCGGTATCGTCACATGCAGGCAACAGTTATATTGGGAAGTCAAATACTGGACATTCGACTGATGTCCATTCAGCTGCAGGTGTTCTATCATCAAATAGGGGTACCCTTTTTACATCCAGCAATGGCTTAACGGGGTATACAAGACCAATACCATACCTTCAGGGGTACTCTGAAGCACCACTTCAGGGGTCAAGGCCAGCGTGTGGTAGTAATGATCAGCAAAGAAAACCATGCAGGCATTTTCTACAGGGTAGATGCCATTATGGTGAGCGATGTAAATTTTTTCATGATACAAATATGCTCAGATACAATCAGAACCACTATCAACTGGGAGTCAAATACAAGGAAAATGAAGCACAAAGAAGTTACAGATACTACTGAAGCTGACTTTCTTTGGCTGGCTATTTTTGTTCTTATTCCTTATTCTGGAGTGGGAGGCATCACACTCATATTTATGGATTTTTTTGTTGAAAAGGTCATGGAGTACAGGCATGTTTCTTTGTTGCCTACTGTTTGTGTCCCAATGAATGCATATTTAGTAGCGGAACTAAATACGACCATTGAGTTGTACCTACATTAGAAGCTAGCCCGATTTGTAGGCAGCCAGCTTCATTTTGGTAAGACTAAACTACAATAATTTGGAATTTGGAATTTGCCTATTAAAACAGCATCATGGTCTTCAAAACTGAAGCTAAGAAACTTGAGTTAAAGCATTGTGAATAATCAACAAATCCAACATGGGTTGAATGGGCTCATCTAGCGTAGCTTTATTTTCTTCTTGGGTTGAGTTGATCTGTGGAGTTCGCTTTTGCACATCTTTTGTTCTGCTAAAACTCAACATGGGTTGAATCAAAACCGTGTTCCTTCACTCTGTCTGAAGACAATTAGTATGAACCCAGTATAATAATATTTTTTCTGTGCAGTGTATGCTGACTCGTAATCAATTCACTTCTTATGTATCGGCAAATTAATCTAAAACAGTTTGGCCCTAAATCTAATGAAAACGCTATTTCATGTACAAAATACTGTATCTCTTTTCAAATGTGCAAATGGTCTTGTTCTTCTAATCTATTTTTTACAGTAGCTAAATTTTAATAAAACTCCATTATCAGCGTATGGAGAAAGAAATCCAGTTATCTACCTGAGCAGAATACAATATGAAATCATCTTTTGTCGAGCTTGAGAGAGTGATTGTGCTTCCGGATGATGCAAAATTTAAAGCTGCATGTGGTTATGCCTTCTTCAACAGACTAAGCTTCATGAGAAGGGCTCTTTTAGACTCTAGAATCTGTTAAATAATTACTTACATGCTCCAAACTCCTTGAGAACACTAACTGTGAACTTGTCACAATCAGAAGATCTTGAGGTGCATAAGCATCCATGTCTTCAGGTTTGACCTGCCATGTAAAACCAAAGGCAAGCTACTTGCTACTAAAAAATAGTTTTTGAGGCTTCTGTAAATGGTTCTTACTGGATCTTGTTGTGTAATCGAGTCACACAATTAATCAACCTACTCAGAGTAGACAAGATTATAGAAATGTATAAGAATGCGACTGACTACATGTGGGCAATGAGTGGAAACCTAAAGAAATATCCTCAGCCCAAGTATTAGGAAATAAGATCTAACAGAAAACAAGCCATGGAATAGAAGGAAAAAAGTGAAGATGAGAACAGGAGTATGAAAACAATATACATTTGGTTTAGTTACTATTTATAAAAGGAGTATGACAACAGCAGAGACATTTGGTTTAGTTGCTATTTAGACAAGAGTCATCATCAACAAATTTTTACTGCCCCAGTAAAACAAAAAAAACAGATCACTGATTTTGAACCATATAAACATACACCTGAAGGCATTCCTTGGAAAAATCTCTTTACACACTAGATTAAAAAACCAAATTTAATCTGCTCAAGTAAAACAAAGAAAACAGAACACAGCACTGCTCACTATCTAAACATCATACCTGCAGGTACATCTTGGAAGGGATCTCTATAAACTATGAATTAAATGATCAGTCAATAGCACCAACACAAATAAATGTGAATCAGTTGCGTCATGTCACCTCACCTACTTTCAAATTATCAAAACTCGTCTCTAGATAGACAATTACAAGTTTCATCGTCAATGTTTACTTCTCTTTTCACCTTCTACATAGACATATTTGATGATTTCACACTAAGTCACAGAGTTCGCCGAACTTCTGGCTTGGAGTTCGAAATTCGGCGAACCCATAAACGCTGCCAAAAAATTGTAAAAATATGCCTAAAGTTCGTCCCGGTTTTTGAAACATTTTTTTGTGGGCGCTTTTTAGGGTTTACGTCATTTTTTTTTAATAAATATTATCGCACTGCGCGGAACAGGGTTTTTGTTTGTTTTTCCGCTTGCGTTGTGCCTGTGCGTCGCGTGTTCGTGCTTGTGCGTGCCGTGTTCGTGCCTGACCCTGCGTGTTTGTGCCTATGCGTGCCGTGTTCGCGCCTGTTGTTGGCACCTGTGTGTTTGCAGTTCGCACCCTGCGTGTGTTTGCGCCGTGATCTCCATTCGGGTGCTTGTGTGTTCGGGCTGCGTGATCTCCATTCGGGCTGCGGGCTGTGTGATCTCCATTCGGGCTGCGGGCTGCGGGCTCTCCATTCGGGCCTGCGTGTTCAGGTACGCCATTGTTTCTTCCCACCTTTTTTTTATATTTTATAATAATTTATTAGATATTATTAATATTTTATATTTATATAGATTATTATTTATTTATATTTAAATGTTTTTATATTTTATATTTATATAAAGATATTAAGATGTTTTATATTTATATTAAGATATTTTATATTTATATTAAGATATTTTATATTTATATTTAAATGTTTTTATATTTTATATTTCTTAGATATTAAGATATTCTCCAATCTTTTATATAAATGTTTTTATATTTTTATGTTTTATTAGATATTAAGATAAATTTTATATTTTATAATAATATTTGTATTTTAGATAAATTTTATGTTTTCTAATTTATATTTTAAATAGATGTTTTTATATTTTATATGTTTTATATTTTATGTTTTATGTTTTACATAAAAAGATAAAACATGTTTTAGAAGATATATTCAGATTTTATAATAAAAATTGATATATTTTTGTTTTATGCTTATTGAAATATAATTTAATATTATTTTTCCTTTTTAGAGTCAAAAGTAAAAATTTCATATATTTAGTTTTGATGTTTTTTAAATAGAATGTAAATAATTTAAATACTAAATATTGTTTTTCTTTTGAAACATTACAGATTGTAACAAAATGCCTCCCAAAAAATCAGATTCTCTAGTATGGAAATATGTGACACGTGATGGTAATGAGCTCTTTTGTAAGGAATGTAAGAAACCTTTCAAAGGAAGTTTAACAAGGGCAAGAGACCACTTACTTGGAATCAGTGGGGGTAAAGGAGGAGGTGTTAGTGCATGTCCAAAAATGACTGCACAAATGAGAGCTGGTTTAGAAAGAGAACAGTCCTCTTCGATTGTAGGAATGCTCAAGAAGACACAAAAAAAACAAAGAATTCAAGAGGATGTGTCCAGGTTCACGTCTATCTCTTCCTCTTCCAGTTTACCCAATGCCTCTTCCAGTTTACCTAAGGCCACAGGTGCATCAGGAGAAAGTGGAACACTGAAAAGCTTTTGGAAACCGGTAGAGAAACAACAAGTGGATGATGCATTGGCTGATTTGTTTTATACAAGTGCCATTCCATTCAACGTGGCAAGAAATCCTCATTTCCGTAATGCAATTCAGAAAGTTGCAGAGTTTGGCAAAGGGTACACACCTCCAACTTCAGAGGCTTTCAGAACAACTCTTTTATAGAGGTCAAAAGATAAGGTGACAGAAAAGTTAGCTGAGGTCAAAGCTTCTTGGAAAGTAACAGGTTGCACCATATTGAGTGATGGATGGTCAGATATATGTCAAAGGCCATTGATTAATGTTTTAGTAGCTTGCCTTGAAGGTGTTGTCTTCTTGAAAGTGATTGACACCATGAACTAGAAGAAAACTTCAGAATATATTTTTCAGATACTAGATGAAGCCATTCTTGAAGTAGGGGTGGAAAATGTGGTTCGGGTGGTTATTGATAGTGCAGCGAATTGTGTGGGTGCTGGGAAGCTGATTGTAGAGAAGTACCCACAGATATATTGGAGCCCATGTGCAACCCATTGTCTAGATTTGCTACTTCATGACTTGGCAAAATTCCCATGGATACATGAAGCAATCCATAGAGGAAGAGCAGTGGCAAATTTCATTAGAAACCACCGTCTCACATTGAGTCTATACAAGCAACATGCATCTAGGGAGTTGTTGAGGCCTTGTGACACAAGGTTTGCTTCATTTTATATCACTTTGAAAAGAGTGATTGAAGAGAAAGCAGCTTTGAGATTGGTTGTTTGTTCCAATGAGTGGGAAAGTTCAACACTTTCTAAAAGTGCTAAGGGGAAGAACATAAAGCAAATCATTTTGAGCAGCAACTTTTGGGAGAGTGGAGCAAAAGTTTTGAATATATGTGGACCAATTGTTGATGTTCTTCGTATGGTGGATGGTGACACTCTTTGCCTTGGCATGCTTTATGAAAGCATGGACCGTTGTAAGGAATCTATTCAGTGAGCACTAAATAATGTAGAAGCAGAGTACATGGAGATTTGGGAGACAGTTGATTTCAGATGGAAGATGATGCACACACCTTTGCATGCAACAGCATGCTATTTGGAGCCTAAGTTATTTCATATTGATAGACAAGCTGATCTTGAAATCATGCCAGGGTTTTATGAAGCCATTAGCAGGTTTGAACAAGATAGAACAATTGCAGGTCTAATTAGAGACCAAAGTTGGAAATACAAGAGAGCAGAAGGGTTGTTTGGAATAGAAGCAGCCCGAGATGAGGTACCTGGCTATAGATGGTGGATGAGCTATGGAGCACAAAATCCTGAACTACAACGCTTTGCCATTCGAATATTGAGTCAGGGAGCCAGTTCATCAGCTTGTGAGAGGAACTGGAGTTGCTTTGACCACATCCATTCCAAAAAGAGGAACAAGTTGCTGTCCGGAAAGTTGGGAGATCTTTTCTACATTCGGAGCAATTTAAAATTGTTCATGAATAGATCAGCAAATGACTCCACATCTTCTTCACAACAACAAATTTCAGAAGGCATGGTAACTGGAGTTGCAGATGAGCCTGAGGATGACTTTGTGGATGATGAATTGGGCAGTGATATTGATGATGATGATGCTACAACAGCAACTCAGCCATGTGCTCTTGACGACCTGGAGCTTTTTTGAAGCTCTATAGTCTTGAATTTTGATTATACCTTTTTGACTAAAAACATCTTCGCAGTCTTGATGACTTTGTAGGCTTGTAGCTTTTTTGAAGTTCTAAAGTCTCGACGTTTGATTGTATCTTTTTGATAAAAAAAAGCTTGACAATCATGATATCACATGTTTCCTATGGTTTATAACTTTATATTAAGAATTTTGCATCTTTCTATAATGATTTTGAATCTATTCTGCAACCTTAACTTTGAGTATATTGATAATTTGTTGGATATATTACTAATTTAAAAAAAAAATTATATAAGGCGAATTTGATGCCGAATTTTTTTTCTGAACTTTTTGCCCTTGCCGAACTTCATCCGAACTCCATAGCTGCCAAACTCGAACTCGAACTCGAACCTTGTGACTTAGAAATTTTCACATGTAGTATGAAGAGGCAAAACAAGTTGAAACTTGTCTCTAGCCATACATTTATAAGTTTCATCTTCTATGCTTACTGCTCTTTAACCTTCTACAGAAACTTATTTGATGCAATAGTCAAGATCAATTCTAGATATTTTATCTCTTCCTTGAAAGCATCAACAGTGGGCAATTTCCCTCATGTCCCCATTCAAAATGCACAGATGCTTGAGATAATCCTTGGACGGATTTGTTGTATTGACGGAATTGCCATGTTGCTAGCATGTTATCATGGAAGCTCCAAAAAGCGAAGAGACAAAGTGGATGATACTTGGCATAACCAGAGACATACTATTTTCTGCGAGTTTTACACTAATAAAAGAGTACTCTTAAGACAACTGGCAACCAATTACTGTGCTGCAAATGGTCTGATCTTAGAGCATTTCGAAAGTGTGATGAGAAAACCATAAAGTAATGAGTGATAGTCCTAATCATTTTTATATGGTTGTGTACTACCCACGTCTCTTGAATTGCCTTTGCCAAACCTGAATTCTTGTTATAGCTCAGGTTCAGTAAAGCTCTCAACCTTGAGAAGGCTGAGACAGAACATGCGATGTTGAGACACTTGTCACATGGACTTGGAAAGATGGATACCATTGCATATCAATGTAGATGGATCAAATCAAAGAAGCAAAAATCTCAAAAAAATTTAGATTATATCTGATTTTTTATGGACGATTTCTTCTAAAAAAGCATTGATTGCAATTTTCAACAATTTTTTTGCATTTAAATCACATAAAATTCTCATTTAAATTGCATCTGAAACCATAATCAACCTCTTGCCAACTTGTGAAACCCTCGAAACGTGAAATGGCAAAATAGTTTATGAATAGCACAGTTGTGAACATTTTTTGGGCACAATTATAAACATGAGTTTGTAGAGACATGCATATAAGACACAACTAGTTGCAAATTCGTAGGGAATGGGGCAGCAATGCATTTGAGTCAAAGGTAGGCAATTTTTGTTGTAGCATTATTGCAAATACCTTTTATAACTTCACGCCATATAAATAGTATTTACACAAAATTCAATCAGTGTAAAGAAACTAAAATCCTCAAAACAGGGCAGAGATAATGCTCTAATACTAACTTAGAAATATAAAAATGTCTAAATCTGGCTCACACAAATGCTCTCAAACTAAATAAAACAAACTTCTAAGATTGTTGCTCAGATTTGCCTATCATTGGCAATACCCATCGGGAGCAAAATAAAATTTAAATGAAGACAGACAGTTGGAGACATGCAACATTTTTTGTTGCTTTCTATTAAATCTGAAAATGACAAATTAAAAATACACTAAAACTCAAAAAACTAACTGAATACAAACTATGATTACAATCTTGTCTGCAACGGTTTGGAGCCGCTCCCAATCAAAGTGTTTGGAGCTTCTTAGAGCTCTCATACAAATTGCTCAGTTGGAGCTTCTACATTCTTGGAGCAATCATTGTTCACCGACAGATACTTTCCAACACAACAATCAGAATTGCTGTTCACAAAATTCTCTTCTATACATTGACTAATTGGAAAGACATTCTTTGCCTTTTGTCTTGTGGCTGTCCACACAAGGTCAAAAGATTCAAATTCAAATTCAACAACCAAAATAAATTCTACTGCAGACTGGAGCTGCACATTAGGAGCAAGTTGGGGAAGCAATCCCCAAACCAATCTTCCAGCTGCAACAAATTAACTCCATTGGGTAGTGTTGTGACCTTTTCACACATCATCCCATTGCAAACGGGCACCCCCTTTTTCCAACTTTCCACATCTTGTTAGTTAGGGTTTTTGGCAGTAAGGTGGCGATTTTGAGCTTTCAATGCTCGAGTCTCATTTTTGAAATGATATTGCTTAGGGTCCTAATTAGGGTTTGAATTTTGGATTTTGAAGTCGATAGGATAAAATATTTAGAAATGTCAAAATGTTTGAGATCCTAAATTTTGTCTACGTTTGAGATTGCGACAAGTTTTAAATTTGAGCCTAAAATGTGTCTAAGTTGCTAATTGACTTGATTTAGTGCTAGAGCATCAAAAGTCCCTATAGGAGTTGTTTTTTCACTGCTAGGAGGTTTATTAAGTCAAAATGGCACATAATCTCCATGGATTCCTATTTTCCCCTACCCAAATCTAGTTAAAATAATGAAAGTCTCGATGTGAAATGATAGAATTTGTTAAGTTTTGACTTTTATAGTGTGAAAATTGCCATAGTCTTGATGGGAAACGTTTCTCCCCCATGAAATTAAGGCATAAAATCGAGTTGTCTAGATGGGAGATGTTTTTCCGTTGAGTTTTTAAGGCAAAATTGGATTCTCTCTTAATGGAGGGCGTTTTTCCACTGAGTTTTATGTGTTTTTTGAAAAAATCTCGATGCATCTGGATTCTCCACTGCAATTGTCTCTATGGACCACGTTTTTCCACCAGGCCTTGTTGAGCGAAAATGAACATGGAAAGGTTGTCCAGATGACCCACGTTTTTCCACTAGGGGCGAAGACAACCAAGTTAAGTGTTGCAATGTGTCCAGATGAGGTTCGAATTTCCACTAGGTTGGAAAATGAGTGTGACGGAGTTAAGTGTGGGCAAAATTGTGTTGTCCCGATGAGGTGCGTTTTTCCACTAGGATGAATTAATGAATTTTCGATGAACTTTTATTGTCCAGATGGAGTTCAAATTTCCTATGAAGATTATTTTGACAAGTTTTGAGTCTAGATGAAGGACGTTTTTCCATCGGGAGGTGCCTTTTCATGAAATGATGAAATTAAGTTGTTTAGATAGGCATCGATTTTCCCCTGGAATGCAATTTGTAGACAAAATGGATGAAATGATGACAAATTTGTTGTCTAGATGAGGGTCAATTTTCCCTCAAGGCTATAATGTGCAAGTTGGGCAAATTCTAATGCAAATTATCTATCCCAATGGGGATCGATTTTCCCCCAGGTGGCTGGAATTAAATGTGATGAAGGTTTTAAATGACAAGTGTGCCCAAATAATTTTGCCTTGCCACAATTATTAATGATCAAGTGTAATGCATTTAATGACAAATTGTGGAATTCGAATGCAAATTGATTTTTCACCAGGTTGATATAAGGCAATTTTTTAATCCCACATTACTTGTGTGGTGTATTCTCAAGGTGAAAACATGAATAAAAGGACCCAACCAACATTAAAACAATATTATATTACCAATAATTTGACAGTTTGTGGTTGATGGAAGGTGCCATTGTTGGTTGGAAGGTGCCAATTTGGCCAAGTGTGAGGGTGCGCCATTTTTTGAGAAGATTTGCAAGATTTTTGAGGGGCGCCATTGTTGATTGAGGTGACTTTTGTGTGTAGTGCCATCATTATTGGGGGGCAGTGACTTTGTGGCTAATTGTGCCACATTTGGGGGTGATTTGAAGTGATTCGCATAAGGCGCCATTGTTCATGGGAAGACAATTTTGTTTTGGGCGCCATTATTGAAGGGTTGAGCACATTATGTGAGGACAACATTGTTGGCCTAGTCTGAAGCACCATTACTAGCATTATTCTCAAGCCAAGACATCATTCAACTAACTCATCTGGGTGCATTTTTCGACGAAGATTTTCGACGAACTATGAGATTTCTTTTGCTTTGTTCGATTTTATAACGCAATTTGTGTCAAATTTCCCTTTTTTTTGAAACCTTGCCCGCATTCGTCGGAATTCCGACGACAATGGTGTTCTTTGGAAGTCCTCATCGGAATTCCGATGAAAATGAGATATGTTTTAAAAAAAAAGTAATGTTCGTGCCTTCATTATATGTGAGAACGATGCAAAAAATTGGGAGGAAGCGGGCACATGATGAGCATTTTTCAAAGTTTTTGAGATTGGGTAAGCTATGATCTCTTGCCATTGCCATTGTGTTATCTATTTTTTCACTGCAAATCTGATTTACATTTTGCATTTTTTTACATTTACATTTTGCAGGTTGAGGCAATTCCAAGTGTCGACCCGGGTTTGATTCAAGTTTTAGAAAGTTCACCATTGTTTTTCTCCTGGCTTGTATTCTACGTATACATTCTCAAATTCTTTTCTGCATATTCAAAACCCCAAATACTTCTTGCACAAAATAGTATGAACATTGAGGGGGCTTTTTCCTGTACATGATCGAGCTCTGCATGGTCTGTAATCCTTGATTCACAATATTATTATATAATCCCAAAAGAGTGAAATAATGAAAGAGTTTACATTGAAAACTACCAACTCATGGCAGACTATACCATGGACCATTAGCCCCACAATCTCCTCAAGCAGCACCAACACAACTATCAAATAACCTGAAGAACCTTAGCAGCACCAGAAATCTATATACCCCCATCCTAATACATACATGGACCATACATAATTCAAATGCAATTACATAAGGTACATGATGGTAGATGCTCGATTACCCAGATCTACCAATATTTCTATACTTGCATCTGATAGCCAATTTTCGTTAGTATTCATCATCCTCCTAAAGGGAGCCAAGTCACGGTTGATTACCCCGATTCAGAATAACTCCCAAGACTCGACCACGAAGTTTTCCTTCCTCTTTCTCTCCACGTTCAGCCTTTCGATCTCCTCTTCCTCAGCTTCAGGATCTTCTTCTTCGTCTGAAAAGAAAACTGAAGGGTTAAAGTTGACCCTCAAAATACTAGACCATTCCTCCTCCAGTTCCATAACAACACTCCCAACAATGTCTACATCGACTTCTTTGACAAAGCCAACAAGTCGCTCGACGCATTTTTTATTCGAGGCGAGGATGTCCACTAGAATTGTGAGCATCGCTTCATACACATAACCGTTGCACCAATGCCTGTTTCCACTCAGTACCTCCACCACCACCCCCCTAATCGTATCCTATCCCTCCACATCTATGTCGAAAAATCCTTTTGCATTGTTCCTCCATCGTTTCCTCCTTGCACATACAACTCAAACCAAAATAATGACCCATTCTAAAGCCAACTCCGTTCAGCTCCACAGTTAAGAAACATTTCCCCGCCTGCCTTAAATAGCCTTTCTTACCACTAAAAGTTTCCCAGGAAATTCAAAGATATCTAATCCTTATTCAAATTCGACCCCTCCCCCAAGAAACCATGATCCATGTCAAGCCAATCTGCCGCCCTATTGCCTTCTCTATATGTGTGCTACATCCTATAATCCACTAAAGAACTCAATAGCTGTTCAATCCTGTGAGTCTACATCTCAAGTCTCCAATTAGGAAAACGTCCTTTTGAAATCAGATATCAATTACATTTATCTATAGGTAAATGCTCATCGTATGAGCTGCATCTAGAAAATTCTAGACTCTCAATAAACTCTCTCTTGGAGGGGATACAAATAACAGTTGATAGAGCATATGACTGAAGCCCTATCTCCATATACGTGGATGTTCAGTCCACTGTAAACAATGCAGACTAATACAAATTTGTCAATCATTGAATAGATTTTCTTGCATGAGAAGTTACAACTTCAAGATCAATTTCTAACTATAGTTTTCGTGACACAGATTTTACAAACAAGAGAAAGGATAATCACATTAGTTTCAATGAATATACCTACATAATTATAAACATATATATGCATGTGTGGTGCCACAATTTTTGAATAGTAGTAAAAGCACATCTTTGGGAAATACCAAGGAACTTTAATGTTGTCTTTAAAATGTTTCATACATCTGTAATCTCAAAATTTGCATTTGCAGAAGTGCTTATAATATCTTCTTCTTGTCTCTTTTTACACATAACAATTAATCTCCCTTTATAGAGAGTGAAACAGTTTAACACTAAAGGGACATGCCCTTTCGAAAACACAACTAACTAACTGACAAACAACTATTGAATTCTTAACATAAACAAATTAAATAAACCAAGATGATGGATGTAATCATCACTACAATAATATTGGAATTCCTTGGTTCATTTCCTCATGGCATTCTCCAGCGTGTAAGCCCGACCAACCACATATCTCACAAAGGGTGCCATGTCTCCATTTTCATCAACTCGCGCCCTTGACCTATCTAGGAATCTAATCAAATCTCCTCGATGGGTATTTCTCTCTTGAGTTGGATCAACATTAAACCCTTTTTACAAAAATATTTATTCCAGTGGGAGCAAGGAGGGTTCCTCAGGCACTTTCTGTCGTGTGATTTTGGTAAGAAAACTTTTGTAGCTTCATTCCAAGGGTGATACAAAGGCTTGGTGATGACAACTTTAGGCGGTGAAAACTTTGGTCATAATAGGACCATCTGTGGGTCCTTATTGGATTAAAGTAGTGACACTCCTATTTATAAGAATTTCCTACGATTGCAAAATAGAATTGGAGTGAAGATCTATCATCTTGTCAATGACTCATTTCTCTAGCTTGTAATAAAAAAGGGAAGGTTACCGAATTCATTTCTACACGGCCTTATTAGGTTACCTATTACATCTTCTAAGTGGCCTTATTAGGACCTTACAAACATATTTCATTTTCAAACCCTTAATTAACCATTAAACCCCGATAATGTCAAATAATGATATAAATATGTCTGCAAAGATAAAAAATGGAATGGTGAGTCGATGCAATAAGTTTCGATATCAATATAACATGGTTTTCTGCTCATTTTTCACGTTTTTGATAGTATAATAGTCTGATCACTTGAGTTTCCTGTGTTAATACCTTGAAGTTTTGTTTTATCTTCTATTGGATTTGATGTGGCACTGAACAAACTTCAATTTGGTTTTTTATTCTATTCAAATCCATCATTTTTTAGGCAAGATATTCAAGTTTTTGTCCAAATTACAAACCCTCGGTCTAGGGTATCCATTGACTAGTAAAAACTTAACAACTTTTGTTTTCACGTGCATCAAGTCCCCAAACTTTGTAGTATAGAGGGGAAGGATGTGTACAATATGTGTTTACGCCTATAGGAGACCATGTACGGATTGGCACGTGTGTTGGTGGATGAAGATGACTGAAAATCTGTCTCAGATTGAGACAAAGCAGTGAAGTGGTAGTTTGATAAAGGTTTTGTGCATGCAGGTTGCTTGGAAGGGAAAGTGGTGGTTTGGAGAGATGTAATAGTGACTGTTGAATGTGTCCAAGTGTTTAAAAGGGTAAGGGACACTTGTTTGGGGTTGTGTTGGGTGATTGTCTCAGATAAAGGTATGACTGTCACAACTGACAGTGAATTCTTGTGTTGGAACTTAAGTTGCAGTCAAAGGTTGGATTGGGGAATAGTATTGAGTTGTGTTGAAGGTCTCTTAATATGTGTGAGGAGTCAAGAGTCCTAAGGTGTAAGGGTTTTTTTCAAACCAAGAGTTGTTAAGGGTTGTTGAATGCTTAAGGGGAAAGTTTATGGGACAGTCACAACCATATAAGTTGTTAAATGTGTTAATAGAGGTTTGAAGTTGTTAATAAGCCATGGTGAGTGCTTTGGAGTATGGAGATGGTTTGGTTGTGTGTAGGTGAGTCTAGGTTGTTACCACAAGAAGTGGAGCCTAGTTGTCAATACAAGGGTTGTTGAGTTGTCAATATGAAGGATGGTGTCATAGGAATGAGTATGTGTTCAAACAAAAGTTGCAGACCAGAGTATGTTATGACCAATAAGAGCATTGTTTGTGAGATCAAGTTTGGAGTGAAAGGTTGGCTAAGGGTGTTGAGGCCTAATGCATGAAGGCTTGACCATAGTGGTCATTTGAAGAAGCAAAGAGATTGTGAGTGAGTCATGAATGATGGCGGATCTTGGAGATAGGTCCCGATTGTGAGTTTGAAGGTGTTGTTACCAAACAAAGTTGGAACCATGAAGTGTTTCATTGCAATTGTTAAGAGGGCCATGATGGCTCCTCATCATCACATGAGCCTCCTTGTGCTCCTCTGGGGTTTAGGTTCTCCTGCACCACTTGTGACCTCTCTTTCAAGAGTACAAGTTCTCCACCACTAGGCCAACTCAGGCTGTCTTCAAACTCATGCATTGCCACTACTTTGTAGGCATTGATATCATTGTTTCATAGCGTAGTAAACTACCAATAAATATGCATCTACATTATCTTGGTTTATTTCTAACTTTGGGAGTCATGGTGTTAAGTATTAATGGTGTCACTATCCTCATACTACAGTGGTCACTACTTTGATCTTATCAGAGCACTTTGACATTGTTGTAATATAGCTGCTGCTCTTGTGATCTGTCAATTATTGTTGTTCATGATGATAGTGATGCCTCCTATTTTGGTCACGCCTAGGACAAAATATATACCTATGCTTTAAGTTTTCTTATTAACCTGAAATTGGCGTTATGTTGATCTCCACAAAACCTCGAATTACCCATCCTCGGGACGTCCCCGTACCGAGTACTTGGAGTACTCGAGTACTATGTTACTATGTTGAATGTTCAATGGTTTTGGTTCGTTTTGCAATTTTTCTATGTTTAAGTATTTCAATTTGGTATATTATATTGAAACATCATTTCATAACTAACATTTCAAGTTCTTTATAACTAGTTCTAAGAAGACTTCCGTACTTGCGACATCATTTTGCTTAGTTTGTAAAGGTTATAGACCGAAGTTTCCATAGCTCGATTTTTTTGCCTGTGAAGAAAGATCATGTCAGATAATATCAACAAAGAACAAAATAAGGAGACAATTGCTAGATTGTGGTCTAGGTTGAAAAGAAAAGGTGATGGAAAATGTTATTGTCCCTGCAAAAATTGTAAGGGCCTAAAGACTAGAAGATTTCTAATCACAACAACTGAGAAACATTGTAGGCAACATGGTCACATTGAAGGGGGCATGATTATCGTCCATTGGTAAGTTGTTCATTATATCGTTTTAACTATTTATATACATAAGAAATCACTTGATGATGAGATCATGATCATGGTTTATTTATGTTGATCATTTTTATATAGGTGGAGCGCCCTAGGGCACATGATATGGATTGCCACAACCCAAAGAATGTGGTTTTCCAAGTGGAGGAACATGGAGGTGTGAATATCGAAGCTGAAGATAATGATCCTATGGAAGAAGATGATCATATGCCATAAAACATAATTGAAGATGATGGTACAAATACATTGATCCATGACACATTTAGTGCTAGTGCAAGTGATCATGATGATCAAGATGACTTTGAGGTTGTTCATGATGTACCTCTACTTGAGAAGGCATACAAGCCCCTTTACGAAGGCTCCCAAGCAACTCTTCTCTCCACTGTATTGTTGTTGGTGAACTTGAAAGTTATGAACAATTTATCCAACATAACAATCTCACGTATGTTAAGGTATGTCATATATGTCATCGTTTTTCATCTATTTTTGTTGTTATTTCATTATAGTTAATAAAGGGTGAAACATGCACCATTAAGATTATTTATATTAACAAATTATATTTTTGGTTGTAGATTGATAGGTGAGTTTTTGTTACCACTATCAAATATTCTACCTCACTCATACCGAGAATTATTTGCCATTATGAAAGATATTGGAATGGAGTATCAAGCAATAGATGCATGTCCCAATGATCATATTATATATCATAAACAACATGAATTTGCAACAGAATGCCCTGAATGTCATATGAGTAGATATCGAACAAATCAACTAACAAAAAAGGTGTCTCACAAGGTTGTTCGTTATATTCCCATTATTCCATGTTTGCAATGATTATTTAGGTGCGAAAGCTTGGCGCAATTTATGGATTACCATGCACGCAATAGAAGTTGAGATGACATTATTCAAATGCCTGTGGATGGTTAAGCATTTATGGACATATATGAAAAGTGATCACACTTTAAAGAAGAACCTCGTAATCTTAGGCTTTCATTGGCAGCAGACAGTGTCAATCCATTTGGAGAGCTGAGATCTACGTACTCGGTGTGGCATGTTTTTGTTATCAACAATAGCAATCCTCCATGGATGTCAATAAAGAGGGAGCAAATAATGTTGGCAATGATTGTTTCGGGTATTTTTTCATTTAATAGTCACCTACATTAAATTATAAATATAGCAACAAAATGGTCATAATAATTATGTAATGGTTTTGTTCATTCAACTAGGTAAGGACCAAGTTAAAGATATGAATGTATATATTGAGCCTCTTATCGACAAATTGCTGGAGTTATGGAATGGTGTCACTATGTATGACGTCTCTAGACCAATAGGACAAAGACAATTTCAATTCCATGCAATGCTTGTATGGACAATTCATGATGCCCCAAGGCTAACACATTTTTGTGGTATGTTGTAGTGTTCAACTTGCGCATAATTATAAATATAAAAATTATCATGTTTGTAGTCACATAAATCTGTCCACTTAATTAAATAAATATTTACTATTTATTTGATTATTTAACCATCAATAATCAGTTAATTAAATTAATATTTAATTAATTCATCCTCAACCTATTCTCCTATTAATTAAATAAATTATTCAATTTATTTAAATTAATTCATTAAGCCACACTCTAAATTAATTAAATAAATAAAACATATTTATTTAATTTAACCCCCTTTCCTCATTTAAATAAATAATCAAATACTTATTTAAATCCCTAAAACTACCCCCCACTTGCATTCTCCTACAAATGCAAGTTGCACCTATTTTGTTGAAATAAAGTAATTTTATTTTAATCAAAATCTTATTTTCTCTCACCCACCCAACCCACTTGCATCCTAAACCCATTCTAGATTCTTCTAAACCATTCCTAATTAGCCTAAACCCATCCCCTAATTATTGTCACATTCCTAAGCAACTTGAAGTCACTTCTCAAAGCCTCCAAAGTCTTTGAAAAACATTAAATGCTTTATGTCTCTAACAAGCTAACCACTAAAGTCTTCCAAACCATTAATGTCTCTTACATAACCATTTATGGTTCTTACATAACCATTAATGGTTAACTCAACTCACCCACATGGTTGGAGACATTCCCTCTAACTCAACACCCATTTAACTCACGGGTCTCTTCAAGCATTCATTGCTTTGACCATGGTTATCCCCACTAACTCTTGCACAAAAGTTTGTCCATTGGATAAAGGCATTATTCATTGAATAAAGGCTTTATTCATTCAACTCAAGCCTAACCTTACCTCCTAAGGTAACCTTCAAGTCATTTCAAGCATTTAATGCTTCTTCCCTCTCCTCTCAAGCCATCTCATGTTGACATTTGTAATCCTAAGATTGGGTTGAAAGCCCTCACATGGATCATAAACCCATCAATCCTAACCCTTGTTGAGATTACTCAATCTCAACCATCAATTTCTCCATTTTTCCTATAAATAGAGCCCATTCCTTTTTAATCTAGATCCAAAAATCTTGTATGCATCTAACCTATAGTAAAAATTGAGAGAGCATTAAAGAGCAAAATCATATCTAGTTTGTTATTTTGGCTAAAATCAATATAGATTAATTAGGTATTTTCTCATATCTAGTTTGTTTGCATTTGCATTGTCTTTTATCTTCATTATTCATAAATCTTGAATCTCCATAAAACATCCATAGTAGGGCAAAAAGCTAAGGGCTACACTCATGTGGAACTTGGAGAGGAGAGGAACAAGGGAGGAGAAACTATGAGCATTTTTGAGAGCATTTGGGAGGGTTAGTGTCTTTCCTCCGTTTTTGTGTGTTTTCTATAATATGTTTGATATCTCTCTTGATATGCATGCTTAGGATTGTAGTTTCTTTCATCTTTCGTTGTTGATTGATACTAACTAACACTAACGTTTGAATGACTTGTCTTGTGTTCCTAACATCCTTTTTGCAGTGCATCATTTGGTGAACCCAACATGAATCGAACAGGCAACCTTATGATATAACAAACTAACTTTTTTGTGAAAATTGCCAAATTGCCACACACAGGTTGCGCTTTAGTGCTATTGAATGCACTTTAGCGCCTTTGATACCTGAGGATTTAGCACTTTTGTAAGAGTTTCGACGCTTTTGCCAAAGAGGTAGCGCCTTTGTCTGAGTTACAGTGCTACTGTAACTCTTTTAGCATTATTGCGCTCTTTGTCTGACAAAGATTTCATTTTGTTTGACAATATTAATTAGCGCGTCCATTCATATAGTAGCGCTGTTGGTTTTCTTTTAGCGCTTTTGTCAATCTTTCAACACGTTTGTATTAAAGTAGCGCTTTTGTAACAGAGAGTTGAAAAAAATAAATATTGTAACCGAAAAATCAAAATTTTAGGCTTGTAGAAGCCCACCCAAAACCTTCTTTTTCACTAACTATTTTGTTTTTTTGTGCAGGTTTTGCTACCTTCTTGTTTTGCAGGATTCGAGAAGTTATGGATTGGAAAGTTTATTTCTTTTTCTTTCTAAGCTTTACTTTTAAAGTTGGATTAAAAAGAATTCACTTTCCCTTTTGGACTAAAATCAACTTCATGTTTCCTTTTGGACTAAAATAAACAAAATTTTCAATTTGGGCTTAAAAGGAATTTCATTTTACAAAGTTAAAAAGAACCACAAAATCAAACAAACAAAATTTGCTTTCTTTTGCAAGTTAGGAACAAATTTTTCATTTTGGTGCTTAAAACAAACAAAACAAATTTCATTTCTTGCAAGGAAAAAATTCACAAGCAACTATTTTGCAAGTTAAAAAGAACAAACAACTTGTCCATTTTTGTTACAAACTCGCTTTTACTTTGAGCAACGTGCTTTCAATTTTGTTGATCAGGATTTTCAAATTCCTAGTTAGAAAACAAATTGCCTTGTGAAGTTAAAAAGAACACCATTGTTGTTGGAGCAAAATCTCCAAATAACATATAGATCACATTGCAATAAACCAGTTAAAAAGAACAAGAGTTTTCAGTGTTTGGCACACTTGTGCAAAAATCTGTAGAGTGGTCCCATTTCTAACACACACCATCCTCTCCCTTGGCTCTCGTGGTCCTAGCTGCAAGAGAAAAGTGTTAGTAACGCTCAAAATTTTATATGTTTAAGAGAGGTCTGCCAAGAGACACATCACTCTTGGGAACGACCTTGCGTGGTAAATCTTTCGAGCTGCTATAGAAATCAGGTGAGAGCGAAAGTTGTAGCCTTAGGTGTAGCTGTTCCTACAATGTAACTTGCCGAAAGGACATATGTGCCCCACCACAAGTTAGAAGGCTCTTAAGTGAGTCACTGTAGAATGAACTTATGTCCAAAGACATCGAAAATTACTAAACACCTTTTATTATAGAAGCCCACCCGTTTTATTGATTGAGGATATTTGTGAAAAGTTGAGTGCAAGAGAATAGATGGTTTTGCTCCCAAGATACTCACCATACATATTTCCTTGAGTAGAAACAGGGATTTTTGAAAGGCTACTTGTAGCTTGATAAAAGTGGTGACTCCCCTATCATAGGGATCATTTATCTGTTTTGATTAAGTAAAAATAGGTTTTTGAAAGGAACCCGAACCTTTTACATATTAGGAAATAGATAAAGCATTAAAGTAGAAAAAAATCGTGCCTGATCACCCAAACAAAAAATAGTTCCCATCCAAACCAAAAAGGGAGCTCAAAACATATAGAGCCGCACAAAGACAATAGAAGGATAGCAAAAGGACAACACAAAGACAAAGACAGAGACCGAGACAGCTAAATATTTTTCATAATATCTTTTGCGTGAACCACCATCTGCTTCATGTTGACCACAAAGGTCTTCAAATCATCCAGCTCTCGTCCCTTGATATCACCCTGATTCCTGGTGTTGACCCTAGTTTTCTTCTCATGACCTTTTTTCTCCATCTGGTCCTTGTCGCCCTCTTTGTCTTTAATGTTATCAAATCTGTTAATTAGAATATTCATATTGTCCACAGAGGCCTTAAGAATCTGGAAATTCTGTTCAGCCATCCTCTTCAGAGTTAATTCCATCTTGTCGACTCTATTGCCCAGGTTATTCATGGTAGTTTCCAGCCCGTTCACCTCTCTATTCCCTTCCATTTCCTTAACCTTCTTTTCTGTTTCAAGAATTTTACCGACCATGGTTTCAATAGCTTCAACATTGTTGATCACCGCCGCTAATTCTTTAACATTTTTAGAAAGAGGCTTCTCGCCAATCGTAGCATTTTTGATAACATTAATATCATTCTTCAGGTTGCTGATATCTTTCACAATTTTGCTGATAGTATCACAAAATACCTTAATACTATCATTATCCCCCTGACAGTCACTAGGATTTCCCATTTTATTCTCTTGGCCCTCATTCTACAATCCTTGAGTACTTAGATCCTCACGACGACCCTCATCCGAAATCTCATCCTCCTCCTTACCCTTCACATTGTCATTTTTTTCCTCCTCTGCATCCTCATCAAAAGCTATCAAAATCTGTTTTTTTAGCCTTGTTAACTCCCCTGCTGGTATTCTTGTTCCTCTGGGTTTGTTTTCCCATTCCCTTACCTTTCTTGCTTTTGATGAATTTTTCCTCAAAGGACTCATCCTCAGAGTTCGAGAGATCAGAATCAACCACAATCCTCTTTCTTTTCCCCTTATTCCTTCCCTTTTTGCTAAGATCTTCCGACTCACCTTCAGTTTCCGAGTCAAAGTTGAAACCACTATACTCACTTTCCGTGTCATCATCCCTGGTATTTTTACCTCTAATTGGTTTCTCTATGGATTTCCCTTTCAACAATTTGTAAGCTAAAACCACAAGCCCCTGATGAAGAGCATGGTCCCCCTGAGGGTCTTTCTGCATTTCTTTAATGGTGTGATCCATGGAACAAGCTAAATAATAGGGCAAGCTTACCTTTTCACCATGGCGGAAGTGGTTGAGCAACACGAAATGGTGCCCGTAAGCCCTCGTAAATCTTCCATCCAGCGTAATGTAGGTTATGGTAGCAAACAACACGAACCTCCATGGCCTACAGATGCGCTTGGGGGAGTGATAGGAGTTATCCACCTTCACCATTTTCTTCTTTTTTCCATCCGTTATAGGAAATCTATCTGCTGTCTTATCAGAGACACCACGATCTCTATAGAACTTAATACCATCTGTCACCATCCCCGTAGCTTTTGCAATGATATCTTCATCCACCGTCATCATCTGGGTGCCCACCAAAACTTTGCCATTCTTCCAATCCTTTATAAAATGCTTAGTAACTGTTGGGTCTTTACCATAGAGCCTCTCCATGAAAACACTTAAGTCCCCCTCCTGTAGAATCTCCCAAACCTCTTTGTTCTTCTTCCAATCCAAACATGAGGTAGGTTCAAACCTCTTTTTGTCCCCTTCCATTTTTCCTTCAAAATCCTTGGAATTCCTAATCTCTGCTCTGATATTTCTTCTTTGGTTTTTATTATTGCTCTGAAAAACAACCCAGAATCCGTGCCCTATTAATATGATAAGACTATTAAATAAATGCTCATCACCGCCGCTGTAAACCTTCATCAAAAAAAGGGGGAAAAGCATTAGGAATTATGATTGATGATGCCATGTTGCCTCATTTGGATACGATCCAGTTCGAACAAGGATTTTGCCTCACACACAAGTTTACTCTCCGCATTAATGGTAATGATTTTCTCATATCGGCAGGCCAGGTTGGTTGCCCAGTCAGCACACAAGTTAGCTTCCCTGTAAACATGTGTGAAAACACACATATCAAAGGTTTCACTTATTTTCTTCGCTGCTTTAATAGCATTGTTTATAGACCATGAAGGCGGGAACACCTTATTCAAACAATTTATGATATTCAAAGAGTCACCTTCACACCATACTCTGGTACAATTGGCTTCCTTAGCTAGCACCATCCCATGATAAGCCGCCATGGCCTCAACAACATGATTAGTTTGACTTCCAATAGGGATACATTTAATGGTTTTGCATTTTCCCCATTCATCCCTTAAAACCACACCACACCCCACATTGCCAGGATTACCCTTTGAAGCACCATCAAAGTTGATTTTAATCTAGCCATGAGGAGGGCTTTCCCATTTCACACCTTCTCTAGGATTAACTTGAAAGATGTCTCTTCCCTTTAATCTCCAATTCTTGAAAATAATATGATCATCCCGATCTTTGGGGTTGGCTATTCTGCCTATGATGTTGATATTCTCCACTACATTTCGTTTGACTTTCTTAAAAATTATTTGAGCCTTAGATGCCTTCTCTCTGAACACTCTTTCATTTCTCTCTTTCCATATTCCCCAACAAATATGGGGTAAAACCAATCTCCATAACAAAATTATAGTCTTATTCCTTGAGGGGTGATGCCAAGAATTAAAAACTTCTTGGACAGATTTCAGAAAGACCCAATTGATATTGAAGTAATCTAGACAACTAGCCCAAATATCAGCAGAGAGGGGACAGTGGGAGAACAAGTGGTTAATGGTTTCCTTATTCTGCATACAAAGAAAACAAACACTAGGCATACAAATTCCTCTAATTTTGAGGTTATCAATAGTCAAAATTTTATTTTGAAGGACAGTCCAGAAAAAAATATTAATTTTGGGAATTAGGCCTTTCACCCAAGCCTTAGCCCAACAAGGACTCTTCAAATTAGAAAACTGCTGATTATAGAGAGGTTACCATTTGCTGTAAGTTTCCAGATTAGCTGGTCATCATCATCCACCACCACCATGAAATTCATAATTTTGTTCAGATTACCAAGGGAGGGATCAACTGAGGTTAATTCCTTCCACTGTCCATCATTCCAGTAGTCACCCACCATAGTGCCATATTTTTCCTTACACTGATTCTGAAATTTGCCCCAATCGGGACTTTCACTCAACGGGGAGTCAAGAAACCAAGAATCTTCCCAGAATTTAATGAAATTTCCTTTCCCCACCTTCCATTTCACACCTTTGGCAATTAGATCTCTAGTTCTTGTAACAGTTTTCCAGATATTAGAGCCAATCGGGATATCTTCAGCATTGAGGAAACTTTGAAGGGTAGGGATCATCTATCTGTTATGCTCACGCAAGACTCAGTATATCACATCCTTACTTGCCACGATGGGATTCATAAGGTATGTAGTACCAAAGTCGAAGAAATATCAAGGTGTGGGCCGAATATATCACAACTGGCCATTGACCTTAGGGATAAAGTGTGTTTGAGTTGTATTTGTCTTGTGTCAAACCAGTAACAATTTGAGCCGACTTCAGGCTTTGGGAAATATAAAATACATTTGTAAAAAGGGTCAACAAAGTTCATGATTGGGTTGATTTAGACCCACACCTATTTTTGCCTTTTGTTGAAAAGGGGCAAGGTTATTGTGCTTGTGTGCTTGCTGTGTTTTCTTGTCAAAGAAATTCAAAACAATTTTAAAAACCAAGTATTCATCCAACAAATTTACTTCAAACATTGATAAACAAAACAAACATCAAACAAGTAAAACAAGTATCAAGTTTGTATGACCATCACTCACATCTTGAGAAAAAGGAGTCTTCATCAAAAGACCACATTGAAAAAGAGACAATTGAGTTCTAAATCTCTTATCAAAAGAAGGAGGTTTTTCTATATCAATAGACAAATTTTTCTCTCACATAGAGCCTTCTTGCACCATATGCACTTGCATCTTCAAGGCAAATCCAACTAATTTGACAAGGAGCCTTTGAAAAATAGAGCTTTTACTGAGTATAGATCCTTGGATTATCACAAAAACAAAGGAGGCAAGATCAACCTTTCTTTCTTTCCAAAAATATGTATCACCTACAACGTAGCTCGAGGGGAACCACCAACCCTTGAGAGAGAGGAAGAAGTAGAAACCCCCTTTGTGACATAAAGTTTTTATTGAGGTCCACATTCTATCCACTTTCACCTTCACACATCACAAATACATTCAACTCTCAAAAACACAAAAAGGTCTTGTTGTAAGTTCTTTTAAATATTGCTTAAATCAAACCAACAAATCACTTTTAGAGTGTCTCTACATCTAGGATCCATCATCCTAAGAGGCATTTCTACACAGGTTAAAACTAGTTTATGAGTGCATCCTCTCATTGCTAGGTAGCTTGGTTTGTAACACATCTTAAACCTTGCTATACCTTAGCACATCAAAATTGTTGAAAACAAAAGAGCAATTCACAAAGAACTTTGGTAACATCCAACCTTCAGTGTTAGAGATCCATCTTCTAAACATTTCACAAACACTTATCTTCCATCAAACATTTCATCACCACCTCATCATCGCTTTCACCAACCTCAAACTTTAAACAACATGGCTCAAACAAGATTAATGAGAAAGCGACAACCAGAGATTGAAGACAAGGAAGAAAACCTCAACGATTTCCATGAGGCCATTGGAGGAGGCACAAATGATGAAGATCCTAGCACTCCAACTCGCAAAGATATCGAAAGAGCACAACATAATCCCAAGTTCAATACACTCTTTGACGAAATCCTTAGAAACAACGCAAATGCTCATTTTCTAAGACTTGCTGAAGAGGGTGCCAAACTACCTTCTGACTTTGATACCGCACAAATATGACATACATCTGAACAACACAGCCCTAATGATGGGGGAAGAGGTAGAGATTACTTCCGCTATGACCTTAATCATCAAGGGAATCCCCCACCTCCTCCTCCTTCAGAAATAGACATATTGAGACAACAAGTAGAAAATTTTGCTCAACAACTTAATAGTGGTGTGAAGACTACTCAGTTTTCACTTAACGATATTTGTCCCTATCCTTTTGATAGGAACATGCATATGCCACCTTTTCCACGAGGGTTCGAAAAACCTAAGTTTGAAAAGTATAGGGGCAAAGGAGACCCTAGAGATCATGTACGAGAATTTCACTCAACTTGTTTAGCGGTGGCCTATGAGGACACCTATCTAATGCACCTCTTTCCTCAGAGTTTGGGAGGCACAACCATGCAATGGTTTTCCCGATTACCAGGTGGCATTAGAACATTTGAGGAACTCATTCAAAATTTCATTGCTCATTATGCACATAACATAGAATGAGATGTTACCATGGCAGATTTATTCAACACCAAACAAAAACCAGGGGAGTTGTTCTCAGCTTTCCTACAACGGTGAGATGGAATTCCATTTAGACATGAAGGGTACAAAATCCTTTGAAGAGATGATCACTCAAGGACTAAAATGTGAAAGAGCCCTTATAAAAAAGGGACTTATCAAAATCTACAATGAACCCAAAGATGGCCCTCGTCCATGTTATAATAGTGATAAACCAAAATTTTGGAACAAGAACAAGAACGTTGTCAATGACGAGATAGTGGATGCATGAACGATAAAAATTGCACAACCTGTGGTCAGGTTTGTTGATGATTTATAGCTTCAGTTGGATAAAATTAAATGTTAAATTGGCCTTAAGGCCTTCAACATTTAATTATATATATATATATTATGTTATTTATTATTATTAAATTGATTAAATGTATATCGATTAACAATAATAATGATAACACCGATTAATATATATATCGGGTTGCATATTATCATATCGGGCTGCATATTATTATATCGAGATGCATATCGGGTGGCAATATATTAGTCACCAATAGTTATCGATGTGTTAGTCTACACCTATAGTTATCAGTTGTCAAGGCTAACACACTGATAACTATCGACTGTTAGTGTTGACAGTCACCAATATACTATCGGCTGTTAGCGTTGGGTAAACATTGATGGACTTCGGTTATAATCCTACTCCACACCGATTGGCATTTACGGTAACATGCATTTGTTAGTATAAATAAAATGGCATGATCAAGTAATGTCTTGATCAATCATGACCGATCAATGCATTGCTTGACCGTGCCCTATTTGTTATATACTTATAGTGAGTGGCATTCTTGAGATAGGACATAGAAAAATAATAAATGCTCCTCTCACCTGCCATACAAACGATTATAGTCAGATTTATATATTTTCATCAGTAATACATAGAACAAGATAGATGTTAATTCTAATCCATAAATTTAACAAGGTTTGCTGGACAAAATCCCCCTCCTAAAAACAACACCATCACTCATCCACAAAATCAAGGTCACAATGCGCCACAAGAGGAACCAAAACAAAGGCAACAAAATTACAAACCAAAACGCACGTACACACCCTTAGGGGAACCCATCAAAACAATATTGCGTCAATTGGTCTCTTCCAATCTTGTGACCTTATCTAAAACCTCTAACTATGAGCCTCAAGTCAAACCTCCATGGTGGAGAGATAATGAACATTGTGAATTCCACCAAGGAAAAGGGCATAAGACGAGCAATTGCCATCGACTGAAAGATCTTGTTCAAGATCTTATTGACAGAGGAGAAATTGAAATAGAAGGACATGACCCTAAAACATCCAATGACGATAATCTAATGTTCAAGAATCCACTTCCATCACATGATCAAAGGGGTCCTTCTACCTCTGGGCGAAACACAGATACTACAATTAATTATACACAAGCTGCCTATAATTATATCGTGAATCACCTCTATGATGCTGATGAACAAGTTGAAACTCTCACCATCAAAGATCCAAATCCTGCATGCAACGTTGTTACACGTCGTAGCAAAATTACCATTTGAGCAGCAGCACAAGGAACGACACCCCTGCCCAAGCAATATAATCTTGTGGAACAATTGGATAAAACACCCGCACTCATATCTCATAAAGCAATCTTGGATCAAGCTCTCCAAGAAGCGTCAGTCCCCGCCAACCTCAACACAGATCAATTTCAAGCCATGGTTGGTAGTCTCAGGTCATCACCATGCCTCACTTTTTTTGAAAGTGACAATGCTTCATTCCAACAACCGCATAACACATCCCTTCACATTGAAGGATTTGTAAACCAACATAGAATCAAGCGAGTCTTGATTGACAATGGAGCCGGCTTGAATATATGCACCTTGTAGTTGGTCACAACATTGGGGTATGCGGTAGAATCAGTGGATGCCAATAAAAAGATAACCATTAAGGCCTATGATGATGCAAAGCGTTCTTCCAAAGGAGCTGTTGTATTACCTATAAGAGTGGGGCCAATGGTGAAACATATAGTCTGCCAAGTTCTGGACCTTCCTTTGCCATATAATCTTTTGTTAGGAAGACGTTGGATACATGCCATGCAAGCCGTTCCATCTACCTATCATAAGTGTATCAAGTTTCCCCATAACGGTGTAGAAATCACAAATCCTTGGCGATGTAAATCCATTTGCATATTGTAACAATATTAACCATCAACCGAAGATCACCGTACCTAACAACAGAGAAGCTATCCCTTCCACATCATATGTTAATCCAACCTCTCTTTCCAGTTCGATCACCCCTATAGCAAAGCAAGAGACGTTGAAAATGAAAATGGCTGAGGAAGGTCCTGGGGAATATAATCTTAGCCAACTCTTTTGTGTTGGGAAATTACCCACCTCCCCTAGAACTCATGGCAAGCCTCAAAATTTGCTTCAATCACCACTGGCCAAGAAAGAACATAGTTTGGCGCAATTCATCCCTGGTAAAAGTCAGGAAGAGGAAACTAGGGATGAGGACTTGGCAGAATGGATCTACAAAGACCCTATCAACACAAAAAGCCCAAAGGCTAAGCTTCCCACTGATAAATATGACAAATGCCTCACTATCATGCAAAGAATGGGCTATGATGGCCAGAGTGCTTTGGGACATTGCAAACAAGGACTACACGAGCCCTTACAACTTGAGTTGAAACCCAAAGATAAAATTGGAGTAGGTTTTCAAAAGGAATCTCTTCCTAAGCTTAGATTCAAAGGGAAACCCAACAAACCCATGTATCAAACAATTACTCCAAGGAGGCCATCCTTGATTATCTCTGTGACACCTACAAAACCCACTGCACCAACAAAAATGATAATCCCATCAGTAGCATCAAATCCATCCACAACATCAACAACACCACTGATCCCATTAGTAACATCAGTAGCACCGATTGCACCAGCAACACCGATACTCGCAGCAACAACATCAACTACACCGATAACCCTGCCAGCAGCCCCAACAATCCCACCTCCAAAAGTGCACAATCCCGTGACCAATACAAACTTAAATTCCAAATACATCCTAGCATGGTACAGTAATCGGATGTTAGAGAGTGATTCCGAGACCGATTCACATGAGTGGGAATAGGATTCAGTGAATCTAAATACTTCAGACAAGAAAGACACATCACCTCCACCACCTCGTAAAGATATCCCAGTTTATGGAGAGGCATAGATTAAAACCTTTTGGGTTCGTGAGAAAAAAGAAACTTCCACATGCCCTATGTTGAAATCTGACAAGGAGAGTACCATTGACGAACTTCACTCATCTATATTAACCCTCACTAATGCCTCCTTTGAACTCAACTTAATCGATGAGGTCATTCCCATCATCCACCCCGAAGTCATCGACTGGAACCAACCAAATCCCCCATGTCTTGATCACTTCCAAAACGATGAGGCGTGCATTGAATTTTTAGAAATACAAGATAACATACCAAGAGGGGATCATAAAGATGGATTTGCCATCAAACTTAATAGCGCAATGTACTTTGGGACAGATGCCAAACCTTTCAACTGCAAAACAATCACAATAAAACATGGATCTTCTAGTGAAAACCACATAGTGGCACTTGTTGATCCCAAAAAAGTAAAAATAAAGAGTGTATCCAAAGGTGAAAACCTCTCTGAGGCACCTACAAATGAAAGGTTTGACATCCTCCCCTCTAGTACAAATCAGGAGAGATAGACGATCCTAATAGAAGAAACACAATAATTCAATGTGGGGACCCCTAAGACTCCTCACCAAGTACATTTGGCATGTCTACTAACTCCAGAAGAACAACCAAAATTTGTGGAATTCTTCTAGAAGTGTCAAATCAACATCGCATGGTGTTATGTAGACATGCTTGGCTTAGATCTTGATTTGGTCATGCATCACCTAACCGTGGCAGAAGGAGCTAAACATGTTAAAAAAAGCTGAGAAAGATGCACCCACAAATTGTCGTCCTTGTCAAGGCGGAACTCAAAAATCTCCTAGATGTTAGTTTCATCAAACCAATCGATTATGCAGATTGGATCTCCAATATTGTACCTGATGGCAAACCTAAAGGGGGCATCCGTATCTATACAGACTTTAGGGATTTGAACAAGGCATTCCCTAAGGATAACTTCCCCTTACCAAATATCGACATGATTGTTGATCTAATAACAGGTCATGCAATGCTTTCTCTTATGGATGGCTTTTCAGGGTACAACCAAATTAAGACTGCTCCAGAGGATCAACATAAAATTGCTTTCACATGCCCATGGGGAACCTACTGTTGGAATGTGATGCCATTTGGTTTGAATAATGCAAGGGCAACCTATCAAAGAGCTATGACTACTGTCTTTCATGATATGATGCACACCATAATGGAAGATCATGTCGATGATTTACTAGCTATTTCATTAACAAGAGAGGGTCATCTGGAAATACTGGGTAAAATCTTCGACAGATTAGAGCAATATCATGTCCGTCTCAATCCAAAGAAATGTGTCTTTGGAGTCACCTCCGGGAAGCTCATAGGATACATTGTCTCAAGAAAAGGCATTGAAGTAGATCCGGCGAAAGTCAAAGCAATCATGGACATGCCACCTCCAAAGAACATCTGTCAGTTAAGGACACTACAAGGGCGGCTATAATCAATTCATAGATTCATTGCACAATTGGCTGATAGGTGTCATCCCTTCACACATTTATTACACAAGAATATCCGCATTCAATGGGATACAAAGTGTCAAAAAGCATCTCAAATGCTTAAAGACTACCTGATGAATACACCGTTGCTGATCCCACCAGATCCAAATAGACCTCTATTGCTATATATTTTAGCTACAAATACGACATTAGGAGTATTGCAGGCACAACACAATGCAAAAGGAAAAGAATATGCTGTATACTATATCTCTCATACATTGGTAGGCTATGAACTCAATTACACACCTATTGAGTGAGCTTGCCTAGCAGTTATCTTAGCAGCGACCAAATTGAGGCACTACATGTTAACGCACAAGGTACAACTCATTGCCAAAATCGATCCACTCAAATACCTACTCAACAAGGCAACATTAACAGGCCGCTTGGCCAAATGGGTTATGATCTTGAGTGAATTTGATATAGAGTATGTGGACCACAAGGCTATGAAGGGGCAAGCTATTGCAGATCAGTTCGCCGATGCACCCCTCACAGGTGACCATCCTCTTGTTTCTAGTTTCCTAGATGAAGAGATCTTGATGATCACAGCTACACAACCTTGGAAGCTCTATTTTGATGGCTCATATACCAGACATGGTTCAAGGGCATGTATTCTTTTTATCACACCTCAAGGTGACAACATGCCGAAATCATACACTCTCACTTTCCCATGCACCAATAATATAGTAGAATATGAGGCCTTGATCACATGACTCAGATTGTCTATACAATAGCATCTCAAAGAGCTACAGGTATATGGAGATTCCCAGCTATTCATCTGACAAGTCACCGATGAGTATCAAACTAAGGATGATAAGCTCATGCCATATAAAAGGATGGTGGATAGTTACAAAGAATCATTTACAAATATCACATTTGAGCAAGTACCTAGAGATCAGAATCGAGATGCCGACACAATGGCTACAATTGCATCTCTCCTGGATCTTCCACAAATTTTGACACACTAAGAGTTCTTGGTAGAACGGATTTGGATCCCCACGTATGATATCCCCAAAACTGAAATGATATGTCGCCTTGACAGTTCCGAATCCTCATGGTACGGTGAGTTCTTCACTTACCTTTGCGATCACACTTCCTCCCAACCAATCCAATAACCAACGAAAAACCTTCATCCGCCAAACCGCTTGATACACCATCATTGCCAACACCCTATACAGGCGAAGTCTTGATGGTACTCTCCTTCAATGTTTGGAACAAGATGAGAAAACAAAGGCCTTGGAAGAGGTACATGAAGGAATTTGTGGGGCTCACTCAAGTGATCCTTCGCTAGAAAAGAAGATCATGCACATTGGATACTATTGGCCATCCATGGAAAAAGACTCCTATTTTTTCAGAAAATGCAAGAAATGCCAAGTTCACGGAGACTTGATACATGCACCAGCACAAGAATTACAACCAATCACAACACCATACCCCTTTTGTCAATGGGGACTTGACCTTGTGGGTAAAATCCATCCATCTTCATCCAACAACCATAAATTTATCATTACTGCCACCGAATACTTCACAAAGTGGATCGAAGCCGTTCCACTTACCCATGTCACAGGCAAGCAGATCACCTCATTCATCCTTAATTACATCATTTGCCGATATGATGTACCCCTATCCATCATCACAGATAATGACCTTCCTTTCAAAAATCAGGATGTTCGTGATCTCTGTGAGAAGTTTCACATCCAACACCATTTTTCCACCCCGTATTACCCACAAGGCAATAGTCAAGTCGAAGCATCAAACAAAAATATATCGAGGATCCTTAAAAAGACAGTCAATGATGCTAGTTGTGATTTGCACATTCGATTAAATCCAACAATATGGGCGTATCGAACTAGCATTCGAATCCCTACAAGCGCAACTCCCTACTCATTGGTCTATGGACCAAAAGACATCTTGCTTATTGAGGTTGAAATACCATATCTACGGGTCTCTTTGCACAATCTGATAGATGATGAAGCATACTGAGTCTCCCATCTTCAGAACTTGGAACTGCTTGATGAACGATGACAAGATGAATACAACCACCTCAAAGCCTATCAGCAGCGCATGATCATAAGCTACAATCATCAGGTTAAACCTCGTACAATTGAGGTAGGTGATCTTGTTCTCAGGGAGAATCCTCACAACCAACCAAATAGAGAACATCATGGTAAGTTTGAATCCAGCTGGTTGGGTCCATATGTTATCACTGTTGTATTTGGGTTTGGGGTATATCAGTTGGCAACTTTAGAAGGGGAACTGCTAGCAGATTCGATCAACAACATGCACCTCAAACGGTTTCATACATAAGCTACATAGAGCATCAGGATCCTCCAACTATATCTGAAAATACCAAAAACATTTAGAAAAATGTCCTGAAGAAAATACAAAAAAAAAATCAAGAAAATAGTAAAGAAAAATCATTTATCCAAATGGTGAAAACCACTACGGTGGCACCTTGGGTAAGCACGATGGTGAAAACCTGGCAAACATGCACCATTCGTAAAGGCTATGGCTCCATTGTCTTTTAGACTTGTTGCGATCACAACCATTGCATCCATCAATCCATCATTCAAACCATGGCTTGTTATTGATTTGCAATCAAGGTTAGTCCTTCATATGTCCTACATCTCGCATTCCGCTTTCATAAGCAACATTTAAACTAGGGGCAATGCTCTTAACTTACTGATGGAAGTGGATTTTACATTACTTGTGATTCATTGAGTTCCTCATTCAAAATTGGTTGGAAATAATACCAAAAACATTAAAAAACACTCACAAAATCCAAAAACATGATAAAACATCAAAAAACAATCAAAAACATTGTAGCATATCTTATTCTTTGTACATACGCATCACAATAGACACCAAACAAACATTTTGAGCTACTCAAACAAAGAACACTTATCAAATCAATCAACCAATCAAAATATCTACACACAACCGTCTTCACAAGGATGCATCCTTCCTCATAGACAAGACATGGTAACATTTTCTTTGACAAGAAAATTTTGTTTAAGCTGATAAGCACTTGTTCGGTTTGTTATTTATTTATTCATATCAGGTTCCTACGCTACTCCAGGATATCCACAAGTGATTAGAGCAGCTGGGATGGCTCCTGATATCTTTTTCTTTGTTTGTTGTCTGCAGATTGATCCAATGAAGTTCCGGGGCATGTACTAATGGTGTCTACGTGGGAAGTTCACTAAGCTATATGATCATATGCAAAAAAATACAGTCATGGATCACTATGGCTTACTGACTACATCGTATACCTCGACCATGTGCGCATGAACCAGAATGGAGGGTAACTTTTCCTTATCTATGATGCTTGCTTACAGGTGAAATGCTCAAACTTGGTTCTTGCTACCTCGACCAAGAACGATACTGCCATGCTCGATGATGAAAATTAAGCACTATAAATACTCTATGGATTGTCATTTCATCTCATCTGTATATATTGCATTCTGTTGCATTCCATCCATCCATACATCCATATTGCTGCATATCATTCATACATAGTAATGACAATGGATACTCTCTTTTTTTCGATCTTCTTCCATAGGAATGAGTCCTAGGTCCTCCATACCTTCTATCTAACACTGAATCCCCCCCTCACCCTCCCCATCTCGATCATCATAAATCACATACCCTACATCGTGTCCCATCAACCCAATCAAGCCACGTTCATCACTGTCCATCTCTAACAAGAGGGGCTGCGTTTCCCATCCTAAGTCATCCTATAAGAAAAGCCAGTTACTCTGTCTACACATGCACATCGACTCACGCACACCTAAACTATCAACAAATACTTTTTGATCAAGTATCTTCGAGTCTCATCAAGTAATCGATTATGGCAATCCTAGACTACAATAGGTATTCATCACAATGACCCAGTCTCAATGAGGCTGCTATGATTCACCACAAACAACCTACAACACAAACACTATCAATTGATCAACCAATCATTCACAATCAAAACAGACAATTAAATCCATTGTCTAAGTCTCAACGAGTATTTTGCTTCAAATACCTTGACTTCATCGGGCAATTACATCAATTGTCTAAGTCACAACAGGTCACTTTGATTCACTTACTCAGACTTTATCCTGTCCAAGCGAACAACTGACATCAACTGTCACGCTTTGACTCAACTGGGGCAATTCAATCGATTGCACTAGATTGTCCAACCAATTTTGATCAATTGTATAACATCAATCAAAAGCACTACACCGCATTTACACCATATCTCCCACATAACCTAAGGGTATTCACTGGCTTGCTGTTTCTCCGTCTTAACTCCACTTTCTCCCATTCTTTCACCATTATTTCTCATTTCTTCTATACTATACCCCCCAACTTCTTTCTCTTTTTGGAGAGATCGCCCGATTTTTTGAAATTTTTCGGCCCATCTCTCGAAGGGGCATACCATCCACTAAATTAACATTTATGGGGCATATTTCTTCACACCTATCTTTATTTTTTTGAAACAATGCGATAAACCACACCGTCTCAAAGAGGGGCAAATCTAGTCACATAAATCTATCCACATAATTAAATGAATATTTACTATTTATTTGATTATTTAACCATCAACAATCAGTTACTTAAATTAATATTTAATTAATTCATCCTCAACCTCTTCTCCTATTAATTAAATAAATTATTGAATTTATTTAAATTAATTCATTAAGCCACACTCTAAATCAATTACATAAATAAAACATATTTATTTAATTTAACCCCCTTTCCTCATTTAAATAAATAATCAAATACTTATTTAAATCCCTAAAACTAACCCCCCACTTGCATTCTCCTACAAATGCAAGTTGCACCTATTTTGTTGAAATAAAGTGATTTTATTTTAATTAAAATCTTATTTTCTCTCACTCACCAAACCCACTTGCATCCTAAACCCATTCTAGATTCTTCTAAACCATTCCTAGTTAGCCTAAACCCATCCCCTAATTATTGTCACATTCCTAAGCAACTTGAAGTCACTTCTCAAAGCCTCCAAAGTCTTTGAAAAACATTAAATGCTTTATGTCTCTAACAAGCTAACTCCTAAAGTCTTACAAACCATTAATGGCTCTTACATAACCATTTATGGTTCTTACATAACCATTAATGGTTAACTCAACTCACCCACATGGTTAGAGACTTTCCCTCTAACTCAACCTCCATTTAATTCATGGGTCTCTTCAAACATTCATTGCTTTGACCATGGTTATCCCCACTAACTCTTGCACAAGGGTTTGTCCATTGGATAAAGGCACTATTCATTGAATAAAGGCTTTATTCATTCAACTCAAGCCTAACCTTAACTCTTAAGGTAACCTTCAAGTCATTTCAAGCATTTAATGCTTCTTCCCTCTCCTCTCAAGCCATCTCATGTTGACATTTATCATCCTGGGATTGGGTTGAAAGCCCTCACATGGATCATAAACCCATCAATCCTAACCCTTGTTAAGATTACTCAATCTCAACCATCCATTTCTCTATTTTTCCTATAAATAGAGCCCATTTCTTCTTAATCTAGATCCAGAAATCTTGTATGCATCTAACCTATAGTAAAAATTAAGGGAGCATTTAGGAGCAAAATCATATCTAGTTTGTTATTTTGGCTACAATCAATATAGATTGATTAGGTATTTTCTCATATCTAGTTTGTTTGCATTTGCATAGTCTTTTATCTTCATTATTCATAAATCTTGAATCTCCATAAGACATCCATGGTAGTGCAAAAAGATGAGGGCTACTCTCATGTGGAACTTGGAGAGGAGAGGAACAAGGGAGGATCAACTATGAGCATTTTTGAGAGCATTTGGGAGGGTTTAGTGTCTTTTCTCCATTTTTGTGTGTTTTCTATAATATGTTTGATATCTCTCTTGATATGCATGCTTAGGATTGTAGTTTCTTTCATCTTTCGTTTTTGATTGATACTAACTAACACTAATGTTTGAGTGACTTGTCTTGTATTCCTAACATCCTTTTTGCAGTGCATCAATATTTACTCCAATTATACATGATCTTGTAGGTCTTCAAACAAAGGGAAAATTTGCATGTCTAGTTTGTAGTCCAAAGATGAAATCTCGTCATTTAAAAAGTTTAAGAAAGCAAGTGTTTGATGTGTATAGGCATTTCCTCCACAAAAATCATAAGTATCGAAATACTGAAAAATATCTTTTCAATGGGAAAGAAGAGACTACATCAAAGCCATGAAGAATGACCTATGGAAGTTGGAATATAATAGAATTAATCGTCAAGGTAATGTCGTTCCACATAATGGTTTATGTTTGGCATTTATATTTTTATATTGTGTTTTGTTTACTGATGATGTAATTGATGATGATTGTCGTTAACTTTTTAAACTTATATGGCTCGTGAAGGTTGTCAAGACATAAATGACCACCTTCCAAAGGGACTAAAAAGTTATCCCAGACAATTTAGTAGGTTTCCCTACTACGAGCAGCTACAAATTATGCATTTGTTTGATACTATGCATATTGGAAAGAATATAACATAGACATTATGGAAAATATTGGATTGAAGGTGTGACAAAGAATTTTTTTCCAAAATTTGTAGTGACATTCATGAATCCAATGATGCAATGAAAAATGTTATTCAATCAAATAGTGATGGAGACTAGATTAATATAAGTGCTCTTCCTTGGTTATTAACGAAGCAACAAGGCAAGGCTATAAAAGAAGTCATATGAAAAATTTGATTTCCCACAGGATTTGCTACGAACATAAACAATCTCATAACAAAGAAAAGTGAATTTGGTCCAGGGATGAAAACACATGATTGGCATACCTTCATTAAGGTAATTCATGTTCT